>NC_048306.1:13024580-13051469 GCF_013100865.1 Trachemys scripta elegans
CCCCCCCCCCCGCCGCCGCCCCCCCCCCCTCTCCATGAATTCTCTGGGATGATCACGGTACCCTCCCCCCACCGCGTGGCTGGTAACAGGGAAGATCCCTGCTAGCCAAACGCGAAAAACTCAGGGCCAATTTCCCATCTGCGCTTGGCTAACTGCAGGGAAGGATTTATTTTCCGCCACAGGCAAACAGCCCAGTAGGAATGGCCACCTCTGTCCCCTTAATTAAGTTCCCGTATTTCAACCAGGTTACCAGGAGTGATATCACTCTCCTGAGGATTACACAACAAGATAAAGAACGGATGTTGCTTGAATGCCAGCAAACACCGGGACCATACGCTGCCAGGCTTTGTCAGGCAATGATACCAGATTACTTGCTGCAAGCATGGCGTGGTCAAGTGTCCTACCATGGAGGAGGGAATAAGGATGCACTGCCCAGAAACCTTCTGGCAAGGCTTTCGGAGTACCTCCAGGAGAGCTTCATGGAGATGTCCCTGGAGGATTTCCGCTCCATCCCCATACACGTTAACAGACTTTTCCAGTAGCTACAGACTTTTCCAGTAGCTGAACTGACCGCGAATGCAAAGTCAGGCAAAGTAATCATTAAAAACCGTTTGCTTTTAAAACAAGTTTTATATTTTAAAAGGTAAACTCACCTGAGGTCCCTTCCATGGGGTCAGAGTCTTGGGTACTGGCTTGGGAGGGTTGGGAGGGTACTTCAGTCAGGGTGAGAAAAAGATCCTGGCTGTTGGGGAGAAGGGAGTGCTGTGTGCTCTCTGCAAGCTCATCCTCCTCCTCCTCCTCCTCCTCCTCTACCCCCTCGGCAGAATCCTCAGGCGTCGAGACTATCCCCGACCCAGAATCCACGAACAAAGGTGGGGTAGTGGTGGCAGCCCCCCCTAGAATTGCATGCAGCTCGGCGTAGTAGCGGCATGTCCGTGGCTCTGACCCGGAGCGACCGTTTGCCTCCTTTGTTTTTTGATAGGCTTGTCTGAGCTCCTTGACCTTCACGCGGCACTGCTCAGAGTCCCTATTGTGGCCTCTCTCCATCATGCCCTTGGAGATTTTTTCAAAAGTTTTTGCATTTCGTCTTTTAGAACGAAGTTCTGCAAGCACTGAATCCTCTCCCCATACAGCGATCAGATCCAGTACCTCCCTCACGGTCCATGCTGGTGCTCTTTTTCGATTATCAGCCTGCATGGTTACCTGTGCTGATGAGGTATCTGTGGTCACCTGTGCTCTCCACGCTGGGCAAACAGGAAATGAAGTTCAAATGTTCGCGGGGCTTTTCCTGTCTACCTGGCCAGTGCATCCGAGTTCGGATTGCTGTCCAGAGCGGTCACAATGATGCACTGTGGGATAGCTCCCGGAGGCCAATACCATCGAATTGCGGCCACACTAACCCTAATTCGAATTGCTAAAATCGATTTTGGCGCTACTCCGCTCGTTGGGGTGGAGTACAGAAATCGATTTAAAGGGCCCTTTACATCGAATTAAATGGCGTCGTTGTGTGGACGGTTACAGGGTTAATTCGAATTAAAGCTGATAAATCCGAATTAAAGTCGTAGTGTAGACCAGGCCCTAGTGTAGACAAGGCCTTATTCCCTTCCTGTGTCGGTGTACAGCACCTTCCTACCAATATAACTGTCTCTATGCTAGGGGGTATAGGCTATACCGGTATAGGTAAAACAGAACAACTTGTGTGTGCAGACATCCCCTAAGGCAGAATGTAACACTAATAATTATACTCAGGACATTTATATCACTAAAGCACTTGACAAAGGTGGGCAAACGTTTTACAGATGAGGACATTGCAGTACAAAGAAGTGAAGAAAATTCCCCGGGATCTCACAGCCAGTCAGCAGTGGAACGGGGAACAGAATCTGCTTTTCCTGCCGTCCAGTTCTCTTCTTAATCAATGGACGCTGATTTCCAAGAGCAAAAGGTCAATGTACTATCCCCAATGCGTAAGCTCATTCCCGGGTCAGTTTTTTTACAGCACCCTCCACAGAGCTTTGTGTGTCAAATAAACAAAAACTGGCCTTTACAAGCGCTCTGAAAGAAAATAAATTCTTGTTTATTTGAATATCTTGGGATTGATGAGCATTAGAAAATTGTTATTGGAACCTGAGAAGTTCCATGGAAACAGTAACTTTTTATTTCAGTGCTAGATTTGGGACTGGAACACAAGATTTCCTGACCCTGGCACAGGGATCACATCACTATGATATCCTATTGCCTTTAGATTTGGGAAAAAATTAAGTCATTTAAATCCTTCTGGGGTGAGTAGACCTAATTAGACATGGGATTTGACCCAACAATGTGCAAGGTTGTATTCTAACAGAGTGCCTGTTGCCTGTCTCCTTCATCCATACAACATATTAGTGAACTGTACTGATGCAAGGCCCAGAATTTGTGATGCATACCCGCCTGACTTTAGTGGGAGCAGGAACAGGCTTCATGTTTAGTGCCAACCATAGACTAAATTAAATTCAGCATCCCAGATGACATCGGTGACCAGACTGTAATCGTATTGAATAAGAATGATTTTTAGTTTTAAAAGCAATTTCCGATCCCTGGCTCCTACGCGGAAGAAACGTTCTCTGGTTTTCAGCAGCCTAAGTCCAAACATGCAGTGGGACAGGCCTGCAGTGAAGAAATGTGATAAGACATCTTCAGATCTTCAAAGGACAAAGAGACTGAACTGTATGTTTCCTTATCTCAGTAGAACTCTTTTGAGTAAGTGACATTCTGATTCTGCACTCTTCTATCTTGCTGAGGTCAGGAAAGGACACTGACTCCAAAGCCAAAAGTCTAGGACAGTGGCTCTCAATCTTTCCAGACTACCGTACCCCTTTCAGGAGTCTGATTTGTCTTGCATTCCCCAAGTTTCACCTCATTTAAAAACTATTTGCTTATAAAATCTGACCTAAAAATACAAAAGTGTCACACCGCACTGTTACTGAAAAATTGCTCACTTTCACTATATAATTATATAATAAATCAACAGGAATATAAATATTGTACTTACATTTCATCCTATAGTCTATAGAGCAGTATAAACAAGTCATTGTCTGTATAAAATTTAGTTTGTACTGACTTCGCTAGTGCATTTTATGTAGACTGTTGCAAAAAGAGGCAAAGAGCTAGATGAGTTGATGTACCCCCAAAAGACCTCTCCATACGCCTAGGGGTATGCAGACCTCTGATTGAGAATCACTAGTCTAGGACACCCTTCTTTCAGTTTTATTGACTGTATCCAGTGAGGCCCTCTGCTGGTTGGACTGTGGTACCACAATCAGACAAGTTCTCTGACTCCTTTGTAAAACCAGTGCCCTTTAGTACAGCTCCACCCAGTTACTACTTCTCTTGCCCTCTCCATCTATTACACACAACAACCCTGCTGATTTCTAACTAATGAGCCTCTGAAACAGGCTTCAGATCAGGGGCGTGCACAGGAATAAAAATTTGAGTCCTTTTGGACAGGCATGTTCTGTGCCCCGGCTGCAGCCCCAGGGCCAGAGGAGCTGTCAGTTCCTGCTGCCGGGGCCGAAGGAGCTCGCTCTCCCCACTGTGGCCACTGGCCGGAGGAGTTCTGTGCCCCTGCAGATTATGGGGGGGCAGGCCCCTGTGCATGCCGCTGGGGCTAATACAAATTTCTGCTACAAGCTGGGGGTTTCACAAACTGGCTGAGCCCCAATGTGGTACAGCTGTGGGAAAAAGCAAATGCGATCCTTGGCTGTATCAGGCAAGACATTTCCAGAACGATGGAGAAGTATTAACACCATTGTTCAAGTCACTGGTAAGACCTCATCTGGGATAGTGTGTACAATTCTACTCACTCCCGTTCAGCAAGATGCATTCAAACTGGAACAGGGGAAGAGAGGAGCTACTGGGATGATAGGGGAAATGGAGGGCCTATCTAATGAGAGGAGATGGGAAGTGGTTGGCTTGTTTAGCCTAGCAGAAAGAAGACTGAGAGGGGATATGATTGCTTTCTATAACTACATTGGGGATAAACAAGAGGGAGGGTGAAGAGCTATTTAAACTGTAGGACAAAGTGGGCACAAAACTAGCCATGAACAAATTCAGGCTGAAAATTAGAAGGTTTCTAACCAGCAGAGGGGTTTTTGTTGGTCTCCTTCCTCTTAGCATCAGAGGGGGCCGTGGCTGGAGATGGCACATTGGCTTGGGTGGCCAGGGCTCTGAGGCAGCATTGAGCCTTCTCTGTTGCTTGGCTGGTTCTTGTTCAAATGCTCAGGGTCGAACTGATCGTCCTATTTGAGGTCAGGTGGTAATTCTTCCCCCAGGTCAGACTGGCAATGACCTTGGAGAGTTTTCATCTTCCTCGCAGCATATGGGTTCAGGGCACTTGCCAGGATTTTTGTGGCTATATCTCACCTAATCAATTCCCTGACATTGCAGGGGCCTTGACATTGGTGCACGTTGGTTCCTCCTATTCTCTCCCTGTGGTGCATAATAGTTTAGTCTCCTGTGAACTTTGCTACTTGGGTCTAATTCCAGTAGTTGGGTTTAGTGTGTAGGTGCTGGGTGGCTTTGGTGGCCTGTGTATACAGGTGTTTAGAGTAGATGATCCAGTGGTCCCTTCTAGCCTGAAACTCTGATTATATATGAATTCATATTGTCTTTTCAGTGCATATTTAATAGTAATTACATTCTAAATTTCCTTCCTATCCCTTTATTCTTCATTATAAGTCTAAGTACTAATGACATTTTGGGCAGGAGATGGCTTACACTTTAGAGACAGAGGTACTATTCAAGTTAAAGTGGTTGTCAACGGATTTCATTTATTAGTCCCAGGATATTTATATTTGCATTCCTTAGTTTAAAGAAGGCATTGTTGGTGGTGTAGATCCAATTTTTGTTTTCAGTCATCTAAGGTAGGTTTGGACTTCACCCTGCCACATCTGTACCATGGGCTTTGTTGTTACAATTGGATTTAAAAACTTTTTGATCACCACTGTTTTCCGACTTTCAAAAGTAGGGACTCTTAAGTACCTTTAGTCAGGCACTCAAATGGCCTAGTTTTCAAAAGTGCTGGGAATCCAGCAATTCCTATGATCTTAAAAGAATTCAGCTGGCAGTTTATAAAGATGCGCTGCTTACCAATCGTGTTGCATCATGGGACTTTGTTTCCAGTCTATTCAGTGAAGATTTTCAGTTAAGTAAACATGTTGAAGGTTTGGGTAGATTATTACCATTCTAGCTTGTGCTAGGGTGAGAATTCCCTTTGTATATACTGCATGATTTGAAGAATTGTTTTTTAAATAAGAACATGGACAACTTACTTTATAAGGATTTATTTGCTGTACATAGATTATTGCTTTACCTACACATCTAAGGTATTTACTGGAATTTTATGTACATCTGAAAATAACACATTGATCTTTTGTAACAGTGTCTTAATCCCATGCACACACTTGGCAGAGGGGTTTCCTCTGGAACAGATATCACCCCAACAAGACAGGCAAAACACTGGAGTGTGCACAGAAGTTGTAATTTTAAAAAAGTCTTTGAAGTCCTTCAGTGTATTAAAATACCAGAGATCAAAGTACAGTCTGTAGCAGAGACAGTGTCACCTTCCAAGCTGGTTTCGACGCATAGCTCTTAAAAGTTGTACTTCAACAGAGAATTCAATCAACCCCGCAGACCTGGAGTCTCAGGAGTTGCTGTTGGTTTTCCTCCCTCTCCAAATATTCAGCTGCCTGGGCATGATCCGATGTGGATTCCTCTTATTTGAACTGATTATCTATCAGGGTTCCTTTCATCTTGGCTTTCTTGGCTTCTAGCTCAGCCTGATTAGAAAAATTGGGACAGAATGAAAACTCTACACAAGAACATCATCATGGGTAACTTTCTCTCCAGCACTCTGAGATATGATCTTCTCATCTGGGCATTACTAATGCAGCATGCAGCCACCTGTCATCTAAGTGAAGAACAAAACGCTTCAAGTCTCTTCATTCACTATCCTCTTTGCTTCTGGGTGCAAATCAGAAGGTGGATTACAATCTTTGAAGCCCCAAATGGTCTGGTACTAGTTACAGAAGAGGCCATTTCACACTTTATATCCTGCACTGGCAGGAAGGCGAGCTAGATAATCTAGTAAATCCTTCCCATCTCCAACTTCTATAAGCCTGTCGCTATATTAAGATAACCGAGCATGTTCTTACTGTTGGTTTCTAAGTTGACCTTTACAGGACCAGCAGCAGAGCTACTACACTGGCAGGCCCTCCTTTCTGTAACTTACTCCCTGTTGTAGCCTATGCTAAAGCCTGAGCATGGCAGGCTTGAGGACACAATGTAAGGCACATTCTGTTGCTCAAGTTCTGGGGTAATTTCCCCCAGCTCTGATCTGACCATTCATGGGCTAACTGGCTACAGAGGCTGCCCTGATTGCACCAGTGTCTTATAAACTATCCTTTCTGAGTAGGTCTATATATAATTGTCTATGATCTTCAATTTTATAGGACTAGAGAAAAATCTCTGTACAGTCTTCACCATATTTTACCTCTCCTACCCGTCCTATGAGGAGATGTCTAACAGGAGCTTACATCACTGGGGGAAAACCTACAACAATTGTGTGGATTTTCTTTATATTATTATTTAATAATTTTTTCCAATTCAAGTTAAAAATACAAAGCATAAATAATTTGGATTGTTAAGCGTAACAGCCGCCCACCCCCAAAGCTGCATGTGAACTCTGTAAACCCACTGTAGGGTATTAAGATATGCTGCTTATGTATCCTGCCAACAGACCCAAGGGAATTGGACACCCCACAAAGATACAGTTGCAGCAACAATGCACTGAAAACAAAACCGACTTACCAGTTCCTGCAGCCTCCTTTTGCTCATGCCTTTGCGTTCCAGCTGCTTTTCAATCACTTTAGCGTTCTGCGCATAGGAATCTGCAATCTCTCGCTGAAAAATAGACAGCGTCCCTGTGTTATACTGTGGGCCAGAACTGCACTGCCTCACTGAGCTCATTAGTGAGATGGGCAGGATCAATTTCCAGCCGAGTATAAAGTGAGTGACAATGTGAGCACTACCCATCTTTAGTGTGGGGCCTGCACCTGTGAAAAGATCGCCATTGTGCGGCTATCTCTCTATACAGTGTTCTATCCTCCCAACAGATCTCAAAATGCTTCAGGTTGACAGGCAAACTATAAAGTGATAATTTCTCCTGCCACTGAAATGCAGTCACCTCTAGGGTGCAGCATGCCTGCTGTTTAAAGTGCATGGTAACAACAGCTTAGAACAGGAAGTAAAGAATCAGGACCACAAGTCACTGGCCAATTTTAGTCATCACCATGATGTTCTGGCTGGTACACGCAAAATGCAATCAAGGTAGGTTGATATGTAATGTGTGGTCTGGACCAGGTCTCTTCATTAACATCATGGGAAAGGCAGTTCAGGGAAGATCGGAACGGCTAAAGGAGTCTGTGTTACCAGATGGAAGACTATTAATACTACCATACGAGGAGACTGTCACCTGCATGTTTAATATATTAATTACCTGCTTATCTATATGCAGTCTTAACCAATCTGAATACACCTTACTTGAGATCATCCATTTATTTCAACCAAGAGCATTGCAGAATGCAAAATAAACGGAGGAGAATGACAAGGAAGGAGAAGCAGGAATGAGGTCACAATTCCCCTCAAACTGCTGCACAGAGGGAAAAGTAAGTTAAGGAGCCCTCCTAGAATAGTGCTGAGAGGATGGCTACTGCATAGTAACTCACTAGCATTATTTGTTAGCTTGTCCTAGAAGATACCCATCTCACTAGTATTGGTAGGATGATCCATGCCTGTGGCATGAATCTTATTAGCCACAGAAATGTTCAGGTAGCCAGATACTATGGTGAAGAGCATAACATAAATACTTGGATAACTGAGCATTCTGTTTGACTGAACTTCCATGGGGAAATTCAAATCTTCTAAGTGATGAATAATGGACTTCCCTTATGTATGGATCAGACTGAAAGGCTAAAATGGAATTAAACTGAAAGTGTTGTCATTCAGAAACTTCTGGAGAATTTAGATTTGGTGTCCCAGCAAAACCCCTGTGTAACTTGGTATCTTGCTGGCATTAGCAGGGCAAAGAAAACTCACTGCTTCAATCTCCTCCTCCTCCTCATCAATGGTAGAGACCGTGACTGAACTGAACTTGCCCATGTCTTTTGTCCGTTTGGTCATCATCACCTAGGAAATGAACAAGAGATTTTACTTTAGTTCAGTGTACATTAGTGTTACCAATAACTTTTCGCTACTCCATAGCCTTGAAGGCTTTTCCTGTAAATCCATACTGTTAAGTATTGCCTTTTATGGGAGGCACAGTAAGATTAACCACATGGGTTTGCTGGTACCAAGAAGTGCCAGGTCTTGGAATTAATGTACTCAACACCAAGAACTGGAGAGAAGATAATATTCAGGTGACGAGTCTGAGATGCTTTCAAATGGATCTTCTAGGTTGCTTGGGCCAAAGATCTAACAGGTGCTGGGATCCCTTCCCACCCTTATTCCTCTGTCCTCCGGTTTCAAAAAACTTCATGTTGGTCTTCCTTGGCAGAAGTTGAATGCAGTCAACACCACTATTTCAGGTAAACTAGAAGGGATCATTAGAGTAACATGGCACAGGGGCCAGGCATTCTAGCAGAGACGACCAGACCTCTTAGGTCATTTTGTCTATCCACACCCTTTCAAAAGGCAAAGATAGCTTTGTAACTCATCTAAGCCTATTTACCTTTTTGGGAGGTTCCTGTTTCTGAGTGTATATGTTTGTTTTCCCAAAGCCCTGGCCAAACTTGACCACAGCTCCATCGACAATGAAGGTAACTGGGGCATTCTTCTGCTGGTGCTGGTAGAAGAGCAGAAGTCCACACCTGGAAACAATAACACATCTACTGGTGAAAGAGTGCAGATCTCAGTCTCATGCACAGAGGCCTTGGTTGTAGTTTATTTACCAAACGAGCTTTAAAAACAGCCTGTACCACAAACTAGTCCAGTGACCATGTAGCTAATTAGCTTTTTTGTATAGGCTGGAACTTCTTTTCGGGTAACCGATCATCAAAGGAGACAGATCATAGACCAAACATTAGAATGTCAACAGGTGAAGAGCCACAGATTTTCTCAAAAGCCCATTTTATAATACAGTCTTGTCTTTCCTTCCATTATGTGATACGTACCCAACTCTCTCCCTGCTTTCCTGAGCTGCCAAATTGAGAAATGCAACAAAAATGAAAAGTGCAATAAAATTGTGACAAATGGGAGTGCTGGTAAAAGCCTGGTCTTTATATTCTGGCCCCAGCTACTTGACCAGGATCAGGATAACAAAATGCTAATACCCCCATCGCATCACACCAGTCAAAAATCTCCTGTCTCCAGCAGCTACTCTGACAAGCAGAAATGTTATTTCTAAGGGGGCGTGACACACAATGAAAAGTAAAAAAACAAGCATCTCTTATGCTGAAATGATTTGCTCTGCTGACACTTACTTCCCACACTTCTTCCTGTACTGCCGCTCAATACCTTCAGGTCTGGGGGAGAAAGAGAGAATTTACAGAAAAATGGAAAGGCATCAGCTACTGCTGTCTAGATACTAAGGAGGAGAGTGCATTAGAAACACCTAAGCGTAAACAGAAATAATTCTGAATGAGCAATGAGATAGTGGCTTGGGTGTTGTGTATACCTAACAGATCTACAATTCATTAGGTGTCCATAAAGGTGTAATACATAGTCTCATTCTGGACACCAACTAAAAGAGACATGGGGGAAAGAGATCATGAATGGGGCATAAAACTAGAATTGCTGGAGGAGTAGAGAAGGCAGGAAGCCACATCACAGCAACAGACCGTAGTGTCTTTGCCCTGGGCCTTCCACCTTTTCTTTTAAACCTCTTTTTAAAAGATTTTTCTTCAAGAAAGGTTTGCTACCTTGATTTTATCCCTAATGAAATCTCAACATCCTTCCTTACTTGAGCTGTTGTTCTGTTTTGTCTTGGGGCTTGTCTATATAAGCACTTAGTTCACAGCAAACTGGGGTCTAAATCTACCCCACACTAACCTGCTGTGCACAAATTGACTCTGTGGACCCTGCGGCCCCATTTTGAAACGAGAGTAGAGCCAAGCACACTACAGAACTTTCAGTGCATGGCAGCAGGGACAATTTGCAAACCTCTGACTACTGTGGATAGATTCACACACCAGCTTGCCACAACCTAACTGTCCATACAGACAAGCCTTTGGTCTTCTCTCTCAGGCTGTAAATTCTTTGGGTCAGAGAATGTGTCTCAGTCTATGGTATGTTATAAAGGGCCATGTAAATGTGTACAAGATTTTTAATACTAATATTCCCAAACAGAGTTAAAAGTCACAGCAAGACTAGAAAACCGGAGTGCTGTAATTTACCTAAAATCCAAGAGACGAGGAAAACAAAGCACAAGGTCCCCCTCCCCAAATAGGCTGCACTTTAACCTGTCAACTCTGTATTGCAGTGACCAATGTGTTTATAAAAGTGATTTACAATAGGCTCTCAATGGCCTCCTTTTATCAGAAATCCAACAGCAGGGGTGCTGGCAGTCCAAGCTTCTTGGAAGCTGACCATGTCTCTTTAATACCAGCAAATGAGCTGATGACAGTGTTAATGACTTCAGATTTAGCGGTACTCAGGTTACCAATTTTAGGAGTTATTTTCATCCAAAAATTTGGAGCACAAAGAGTGACAGTATCACAGCAACTGTCAAGGAAGCCAATGGAGGAAGAGAAGGTTTCCTACCTTCTGAGATAAACATTTTCCTCCTCCTCTGTGTTACAGAATTTATGGGCATGTTTGGCTGCATCAATCACCCGAGCTCTGTCTCGAGGCCTCATGGGCAGCTTCTCCAGCTGACAGTCTGCAGAAGTGAAGAGAGAGGCTGTTACAGAATGCAGATTCAGATCCATCGCTAGGGGAGGGAGTTCTGATTGTCAGGAGTGTTCATCTGAGATGGAGAGACAAAATTTGAAGGGCCCTTTTGGGGCGGGGGGGTGAACACCTAGTGACTTTCTTCAGTCATACATTTGCTTTAAACACCTCATTATCTCCCCACCACCCACACACACTGAAAAACAGCCACACAAAAGCATTGGTCCACTCTGTTAGACTTCTGCATGAACTCCTGGTGACATAAACATTGAGTGGTTTAGCAACCTAACTGATCAAAGTCAGGCACAGAAGAGTGCCCAACATTACAGTACCACATTTCTTCTCCTTCCATCGGGCTCCATAATGAGCAAACTCTATCACAACGCAGCATCATTAAGGATGGAGGGGAAGACAAGAAAAAAAAAGGGGGGGGGGGGAATCCCAACACAAGGATTTAAGAAACTTTGGACACCAAGAGATGCTGGAGAGTGGTGACAAACTTAATAATGTTAGCAACTCTGTAGCACTTTACATATCCAAAGCACTGAACAAACATTAAGGCCCAGAAAACTGAAGTACCTGGTTTAAATTAGTACGAGATGGTCGGAGGACTCAGGCACTCCTAGTGCTGTGATCAGAGAACTCTACCAGCCCTTTACACTCAGAGAATCTCAAATCAATTAATTTAGTCTCTCAGCCTCCCCAGGGGATCTATGGAAGCTTTACCCCCCCGCTTTGCAGATGGGGAAACTGAAGTACAGGGAAAGTGACTTGTCCAAGGCCGTGAAGGGAGAGAATGGCAGGGCCAGGAATAAAGGCCCGAAGGCAGAGCTACTTCCCACTCAGATTTTCTCAGGGACCCCACTGTCATAAGGTGGTGGGAGGCCATGGGGTCAGCTGGTGCATCACAGGCACATTCTGAAGTGCAAGGGAGGTGTCCATGTCATCTGAAAATCTTCCCAGTCCCCAGGGAAGCCCAACATCCCCTCCCACCTGTGACCCACAAACTGACCCACGGAACAAGACCCCACACCCAGCTGTCATCCCAGCCTCTGGCCTTCAGGGATCTACAGGGACTCAGCCAAGACTAAGGTCCCTTTCCTTGGTCCCTCCCCACGGGCCCCTGTCCCCAGGCCCCAGCTGCCCCCTCCCGACGGATCCCAGGGCCCAGCCGCCCGGGTCCCTGCCCGGCTCACCCAGCACCAGCACCATCTGGCCGCACAGACAGTAGTAAACGTGCAGCGGCTTCTCGCCATCATCGTACTCCTCGCGGTCCCGGGTGTCGGAGCAGACCACGGAGCGGGACACCACCTTGGGCATGGCGGCACCGAGTGAGAGCAGCCGGCCGAGGCCCTGCCCCTCGGCCTGCGTCGGGGTCGGGCCGCCCCTTCAAGGGATGGGCCTAGGGCGGGGGCCTGGGCCTGCCTCCCCGAAGGGCCGCCCCCGGGGTGGGGCTGAGCGCTGCGGGGGTGCGCTGGGGCTGGAGTTGCCGGGGGGGGGGGGGGGGGGGGGAAAGGGGGGGGGGGCGGGCGGGGGAGGGGGGGGGGTTGCTCTGGGTCGTGTACATTGGGGTGCCCGCGGCTCTGGGATGCTAAACATGGGGGGAGGGGCTGCTCTAGGAGGTTATACACTGGGGTGGGGTGGGGGCTGTTGTCCTGGGACACTGTATACTGGGACCAGGGGGAGCTGCCCTGGGATGAAATACACGGGGGGGGGGGGGGGGGGGGGGGCGGGCTGGGGTGAAGGGGGGGGGGGGGGGGGGGGGGGGAGTGCTGTCCTGGGATATATGTGGGGACTGCAGTAGCATAGATTGCATACTGAACTGGCATGACACAATGGGGTGTTTATATGGTGTGACATGCACCCAGGAAGGGGCACTACCTGATGTGTATGAGAGGGGGGGACATATACATATATTGGCAGTAGCTCACTGGTATAACACACCGTATATTAAAGGGGTTGCTTGCTCTGACTTGTGGCAGCACAGCATGAGTATTTTGGATTTCTCTGGCCTGCATTAGCATAGCCAATGTAGGGAAGGATGCGCTGCGGTTCTCTGTTCTACACTTGTAGAAAAGGAGATTTTTAAAGGCACTAATGGGGATTAGGCAACCAGCTCCAGTTACTTTCAATGGGAAATGGGCATGTGACTCCTTAGGGTGCTTTTGAAAAATCCCAGGACTGCCTTGCATCTTGCATATGAGCAGTTTAACCCAGATTGTAATGTTTGTGTACTACAAGCAGTGTATATTTTAGTGCTGAAAATCATTTTCTCATCTAATACCTCCCCCTATGTCGGTTTCCTCATCTGTAAAATGGGAATTAGACTACTTGCCTGTCTTCTTCACAGGGATATTGTGAAGTTAATTAATATTAATAAAGCACCTTGGGAGCCAAATAATTTAAGATTAAAAAAGAGCTAGCCATATGAATAGCCAATCAAAAAAATCCAGAGTTATAAGTATTGACAAAAGTTTTGGAAGCCATATTAAGCCTTGTATTGCAGGTCTTAAACCAATCTCTATTAGAGATCAGGATGAGAGGTAGGTGGGGAGGCCAGAACAGATTACCCTATATATGCTTACTGCAGGCTTCTTATGCCATCCTCTGAAGCATCTGGTTCTGGCCACTGTCAGAGATAAGATCTTGGGCCAGATGGACTGCTGATCTGATCCAGTATGACAATTTCTACATTTCCTATGAGCCTCAGGTAACAGGCTCTATATACTGCAAGTGCAAAATGTTCGAGAATCAAAGGGAAACAAGTATTTAATTAAAAATGTTAGAGATTCTTATGGTGGCTCAGAATACTATGAAATAAAGATACTGAAACGGCAAACTAAGGATATTAAAGCCTGTTTTCGCTAAGACTGTCCTTTGAGTCCAACGTTAACAGAATCTGTTTTGGATCCAGAAAATATATCCAGCCCAAACAAAAATGAAAATACATGCAGGAAAGTAAGGTCCTGATCCTGCAAAGAGCTCCACTTAATTTAATGCAAGCCAACGAGAGGTCTTAGCATTAAATTAAATTTGGTTCATATGTTTCCTTTGCATATGGTAGTTACATAATGTCTATCTTTCGTCACAGGTTGGTAATATACACCATGTTATATACAAGTGATTTGAAAGTGGCTTTTTGCTTATAAAGATATACACTATAAATCCCTGTGAATGTTATTAATATTTCCAAGCTTGATGTTAAAAAATTTAATCTCCTGTTTTATTGTCAATAACTCTTGTTGGGTTTTAAAAGCAAACTGTATATAAAAATGTACAAATAAACCCAGAAAAAAATTGTAACTACTCACAAATTTATTCCAGATAGGCAAACCTGCTGTGTGCAATAGAAACCCTGTACACACAGAATTGAACAAGCAGTTCTTGGCACTGCAAGTTCAACATATTCTCCAAGATATAAATGCAGTGCAAACTTCTGTGTAGTAATGTCTGAACAAAACCTACAGTAGTACAGTGCAGAGAAAGTAAGTCTGAGTTATCAGGTGAAACAATTTAATCTAGTGTCTAGCTGGAAAAGTCAAGGTATGAAAAAAGCTTTATACTTTGTCAGTTTAACACATATTTTATCCTCCTCCATTGTGGAAATGTTTTCCCATAAGTACTACCTATTGTATAAACTCTTAACTGACATTCTAAGTATGGAGCTATTGTACAACTTATTAATAATCCTCCATGTGGACTCAAGCAAAAGTTAAATATCTAAGAATCTGGAAATACTAATGGACCAGATCCTGTGAAGAACACTGAAATCAAATGTGAGTTGAGGGGACTCAGCACCTGGGAGTGGTTCAGCCCAAACTGGGTGTAAGGGAATGTAACCTATTAAAATTATCTAATAGTTTAGCCTAGCAGTTTTTACACTTTTTAGTGTTATAGAATGAGATTACTCCAGAGGGATTGATAGACTACTTTTCATACATTGTCTCTAGTGCTGCAGCTGTTTATTTTTATTGATTGTGGTACACCTCTACCTCGATATAACGCTGTCCTCGGGAGCCAAAAAATCTTACCGCATTATAGGTGAAACCGCGTTATATTGAACTTGCTTTGATACACCAGAGTGCGCAGCCCCCCCCCCCCCCCGAGCACTGCTTTACCACGTTATATCCGAGTTCATGTTATATCGGGGCGCGTTATATCAAGGTAGCGATGTACTTGCTATTGTTATAAACTTGGGAAACACTCAGATACTATAGTGATGGGGTTGTATAAGTAACTATATAAACAGATCCTATTTCTAACATCAAGAGGACATAATACAATTACATAGATTTTATGTCAAAATGGATTCATAAAAGACCAAATTCATATCTTGTGTTACTAGATGCAAATGCACTACAATCAGTGGAGAAGCACTTTGTTTATTCCGGGTCAGAATTTGACCCAAAGTGCCAAATCTGGTCCAATTGAAAAAAAATGGGAGCCAAAACCATTTCTCTCTAGACTCAATGACGAATAGTTCCATTCAGGTCAGTCTAGGGCTTTTCCCACATCCAGAGAGAGACACTGATTTCTTGCAGTTGAACTGAGCATATGGTATGGAGTGGAGTCCCTTTCTTCTGTCTGGCAAAAAACATTTCCCTGGAACCTAACCTCCCTATTTACATTAATTCTTATGGGGAAATTGGATTCGCTTAACATCGTTTTGCTTAAAGTAGCATTTTTCAGGAACATAACTACAACGTTAAGTGAGGAGTTACTTTACCAGTATATGTACTATATCACTGAACACCATAGTAGTAAACATGATCACAAAACACCCAGCAGTAAACATGCTAACACAACCCACAATGACAGGTTTCAGAGTAGCAGCCATGTTAGTCTGTATCCGCCAAAAGAACAGGAGTACTTGTGGCACCTTAGAGACTAACGAATTTATTAGAGCATAAGCTTTCATGGGCTACAGCCCCACTTCTTTGGATGCATATAGAGTGGAACATATATTGAGGAGATATATATACACACATACAGAGAGCATGAACAGGTGGGAGTTGTCTTACCAACTCTGAGAGGCCAATTAAATAAGAGAAAAAAATTTTTGAAGTGATAATCAAGATAGGCCAGTATGTATTTGTGAACAGGAAATTATATACAGCGGCAGTAAAGCCACATAGGTAGTATTTTGGGGCTTTTGTTTCCATGCACTGTGTTGTAGCGAGCAATATTGCTGTTTGTACATATTCCCCAAAGTTTATGCACAGAGCTGCCCCCTTGCTGAAGGCACAATCCCCTCTTTGTTATCCCGCATAGCTGTTGTTCCTGTCTCTTCTGATCAACTGTTACAAGTCGCATGCAAACTGCCACAGAACCTTTGGACTACAACAGTCCTTCTGATTCTCAAAGGGTCTAGTGATGATTGAACGTGGTGATATGCTAAGCAAAAAGAATTCTCAACCATGCATATAGCTGTTTCCATCACTTCATACTGACTCAACAGACATTCCAGGTGTCCGAATGACATACAGACCAAGTGATAATCCTGGGAGATTTGTGCGGGTGGCAAACGAGGGGAATTTGCTGCATGATGGGCTATGCATATTTGGGGTGATTGTGTGTGCTGATTGTGTTATGGTGTGGGTGGTTTTGAAGAACTGTAGCAGCTGGGCTAAGTAATCAACCATCTGTGCAGTCTCCCTCATACGACCAATGAAACTGTTGCATACAAATTGGCTGCAGAGTAAGGTGATTGGTTGAGTTACCTCTGCTATCACAATGGTCTAAGGCTCTGGCGTGGCATAGATGCATGCCCTACTGTAGCTGCTGTATAATTGCACAGGTATAATTCACTAAGTCAAAATGGCTGAGAATTTAAAAGTTAGACTGTAACAGACTGCAAAATCCAGTGATGATTTAACCTGGTGATATTCTGGACAAAAAGAGTCTCAACTATGCTTGTAGCTGCTTCTGTTGCTTCACACTGACTGTATAGAGATAATAGGCTTTAAGTGATACACAGAGTGAGATTCCTGGACTCTTATTATATAGATGATACAAAACACTTCCAAATACCCTGTACAAGCTACAAAATGATGGTGAAGGTGCTGTTGTTTTTTTAAATATGAGGCAGGCACAGCATATACTTTTGCCCAGTCCAGGGTCACCTTGGCAATTTGCTAGAGCCCAAGGGACTCACCACGTTTATAGAAATTGACCAGATTGCAGCCACACTCATCTGCAGTGCATATAATAGACCCAACATACAATACACTGCTCTGATGCAAACAGAGGCCATTCAGATCAAAATAGAACATGGCACATTGAGGCCTGCAGTCTCCCTAGACTGCACTCTTATTACGAAGATAAGGGAAGCTATATGCCATATTGTAGAAGTGAAGGGGCTGCACTTCTGCCTCTGGTTAGAAGAAGTTCAGCAAATAGCCCTTATAATTCTATTTACTCTTCTCTTTTCTCCCCCTATAGAAGTAACAAACCTGCAATTTGTTTTCAATACTGGTTTCCTATTCATCTCTACCATGCATGACCACAGAGGGGCACTTTATCTATACAGTTGTTATTCTATCTCGTGTATTTTCAGTGAGCATGGGTCAGCTCATCCCACTAATATAGAAGTATTTGTAAAGTCAGACATCAGTGTAGGGAGCAGGTGTTCTGGGTTCCTTCTCACACCCTAAAGGCAAGTAAGAAATTCACTGCTCAATCACAAAATGGGTTTAATCTGCAGTGAGGAAGAGTTAGGTTAGATATTAGGAAAAACTTTGTAACTATAAGGGTAGTTAAGCTCTGCAATGGTCTTCCAAGGGAGGTTGTAGAGTCCCTATCATTGGAAGCTTTTAAAAACAAGTTGGACAAACACCTGTCAGGGAGGGTCTAGGTTTACTTGGTCCTCCCACAGTGTAGGGGACTGGACTTGATGACTTTTCGCGGTCTTTCCCAGCCCTACATTTCTATGGTTCAATGAAAATTACAAGAAACCACTCACCATTTTGGAAGATTAAGAAGCAACCTGGACACCTATAACCAAGTGTAAAAACTCCGATGAACAGTTAAGAAGCCCACTGGTGCTCACATAAGCAGATAAGAAACCCCTTGCATCCAATAAATTAAGACGCCACCCTAGCTATAAGGACTTCCTTTCTGTAAGCAAGTAAGAAGCCGCCCATTCCCTTTATAAGCAGTCAAGAAGTCTGATACCCCATTAGCAGGATAAAACCTCCCTCTGTCTCATAAGTAAGAACTCCTTCATTACCTTCCCCCTTAAACATATTAAATGCCCCCTTAACAGACGGAATGGAATGTTGGGGTCAGAAAGTGCCATTGTAGTTGGAAACGTATTTAATAACAGTAGAGGGGGAATGTTGGGATCAGAAGGTTCAGTGACAGTTGAAACCTGGCAGATGGACTGTCCTCAGAATGTTGTGCTCCTGAAGTCCTGTCCTAAGAGACAGGAGGAATCTGATTGTCTTGGACAATATTAGGAAATTCCACTTAGCCAATGTGATTGTAGATGGGGCAAGAGGAAATTTTAAGAGGCTCCTGTTTCTGTTGGAAAACAATAGTCGTGGTGGAGGCTCCATCACAGACAACTTTTAACTCACAATTGGATGTTTTTTTAAGAGATCTGCTCTAGGAATTATTTTGGGGAAGTTCTATGGCCTGTATTATACAGGAGGTCCGACTAGATTGTTTCAGTGTCCTTTCTGGCCTGGGAATCTATAAATGGCATGCCAGATAGTTTTCCCCCATATGGAACACTCTTCTCTGATAAGAAACAACATATATTAGTGATGGCAAATGGCAGACAAGTGACCACTAAGCATGAGGGACCAACACAGAGAAATGAGGCTTTTCCGGATGCACATCATTCTGCCAAAAACCACAGGGAGACAAGAATGTATAATTAATTGTCAAAACATGTATAGAGAGCAATTTATCGGTGGCAAAGGGAATTAATGGGATGCTGGTTTCAAAGAAATACAAGCAATAGAAAACAACCTCACCTCACATACAAAAGTGGCAATGTGTTCCCAAGAACATCACAAGTAGCATGGGCTTTCCTTTCAGCTGTTCAGCACTACTGCACAGCTACTTTGAATCAATCAGTGTAACTATCTAGTGTGATTTATTTACAGCAACTCAGCTCCCCAGTAAGAATAAAATGACTGCCCCACTGGGTAACTGATTTTTAAGGTGGAGTGTAAGGAAATAAGGGGAACAATGAGACAAGCAAATCATTATACAGATAGAAAATCGTTTAGTGACTCCTACAATATGTTGTTATGCATAAGGATCAGATTCTCTTATGACATGCTTACCAGACACATACAACTGGAACAAAAGGCAGGGAACACGCATGTCTATGCAATGATTACCTCTGCCTCTCTGATCCAGCAAAGGTTAGCATTTATTCAAGTAACCAGTGCCTGGGGTTCCTAGTGGGGGCAACCCAGGAGTGATATTTAGCAATATACCCCCACCCAGGAGGTAGGGCGGCTTTAGATGCATTGTGGCACTTCACAAAGCTAGGAAGCCTAGCCCGCTCTAGAAACCCGCTCAGACCTCTCCTTGCTCCTAATGACCAGGCCGTGCCCCTTGCCCCCTTTCTTGTTATCCCCATAAGGGCTTGACGATTTCCCCCTAATCAAATTAGGATCCCTAAGCGGTGTTTCTGCCCCGCCCCCGGCAAGTGGAAATCCCGCTTGGCTTCTCGCCCCCCATAAGCAAATGACCCCGCTACCCTGTTCCCCGCCCGGCTTCTCTCCCCACCCCGTATGCAGGGTCCAGGGGAGGATCCGGCGTGGGGGAGCCTCACACAGTACCGGCCTGACAGAGACAGACACTATGGCGGGGAAGGAGATTCCCCCCCCTCCGCGTCAGCACTTCCGGCTCCCCTGTCGGTGGTACAGTCCCCTGGCTCCTTAGACACCGCCTCGCTCCCACCTCTCCGCCACCCGTGGTGGTAGAGTCTGATTTGGCTCAGCTGCATCCGGCTCCTTTCCCTTCCGCGGCAGTGGTATCGCCCGGCCGCAGGCGCAGACGCAGGAATAGGTAGTAGCTGCCGCCCAAGCCTCCCCCCGCGTCTCCGGCACAGTGGTAGAGGCCGGTTTCGCTTGTCGGCAGCCCCCGCCGCCTCAGTCGGATCCAGCCGCTGTGGCCGTGGGCGCCTCGAGCCTCTCTCCCGCTTCGGGCTAGTGTATGAGTGATTTATAATCCTGAGCCCGCCATGTCAACTCCGGCCCGGAGGCGCCTCATGCGGGACTTCAAGAGGTAACGAGCCCGCTGGCTAAGGGGCCCGCGCCTCTACCGGGAAAGGAGGGGGCAGGCTAACATGGCGGCGGGATAGGGAGCGCTACGCTGATTGCGTAACGCAGGGCCACGCTGTCTGGCTGCGGGTTACGCGGCTTGCTCATGACAGTGGAGCTGCCCGCCGGGTTACGGTAATTGCGCAGCTCACCGGGGAGGGGGAGGGGAGTTACTCGCTAGCTACGCTACTTCCGTCCTTGGCGGAGGGGAGGGCTACGCCGAGGGCGGGGGGGAGCCGTGGGCGGGGTTAGTGACGAGGGGTCCCACGGCTGGTGTGTGTCTCTGTCCCGCAGGTTGCAGGAGGATCCCCCGGCCGGGGTGAGCGGGGCCCCTTCCGAGAACAACATCATGGTGTGGAACGCGGTCATCTTCGGGTGAGGCGGGGGAGCTGGGCGGGGTGGGTGTATGGGGTGGGGGGGGGGGGTCGCACACTCTGGGAGGAAGTGTGGGGCTGGGGCCGAACCCGCGTTGGGGAGGCGGGCCCCGCATGCCCCACAGCTTCCCAGATTTTCACCATAGCCCCGCCTGGGGCCGCCAAAAGGGAGTTTTGTGTCTGTGCCCCTCTGTCCCCTGCGAATGTCAGGACAGTCTCCGTGCATAGCCATGGGGTCTGTTATCCGGAGGCGCTCCCCCCACTTTGTGAATGTTAAGTGGGGGGCCTTTGATCCCCTTCCCAATAGCCTTAGGAAAAGGGGGACCTCTTCCTACACACATGTGCGCCACCCCTCCCCCAATTCGCGGCTATGCACTCTTTGGGAATACAAATTGGGAGGGTCCAGGTCCGCTTGTCTCCCTATGATTGAAATGCCTTGCACCCATGCACATCATTTCCCCCCTCCCCTGTTATAGATTTAGAAGCAGGGCACCCACTAGGGCACTTTTGTCTGTAAGTTTGTGAAACACTTTAAAGCCTGTTTCTGTGGTGGGGAGGGACCAAAGTAAAGGGGTGTGTGGTGTAATGACTGTTTTTATTTATTTTCCAGGCCTGAGGGGACCCCTTTCGAAGATGGTAAGTTTGGTTAAAATCCTGCCCTTGTCTGTTCTTATCTCTCTGTGTGTGTGTGTAAAGGATTAAACTATGGAAGTTTGACTAAATTAAATGGTTAAAGGTAGGTTCAAATAATAAACTTACCCCTAAGAACCTATGCCAATTTCTGTGGCTTTATTATCTCTGAAAATGTTTTCACTTCACTGATGCTGTATGAAAGACCAGCACACACAGTGGAAACTCAGTAGACATGAAATGCTGTCAAATAAGCAAAGCAAATGAACTGAAAACAATGGTACACTCTAACAGTACCATCGGTGCAGGACTCCAATTATTCTTGGTTCTCATGCTGAAAGCCTATGGCAAACTCTAGCTCTTAATGCTTCTGACCCTCTGAGGACACCTTGCAGGCTGGGTTGAGGCTTTGCCTTACTGAGCACGCTTTAACTTTCCGGTACCTCAGACCCCAACAGTATTTCAGCCACTTCCTTTTTATCCTTGATTTGTCAAGAAGCTCATCACAGGAGCTGCCTCAATTTTAATTAATGCAGCTCCAGCTTATATTGTGCCTTAGTTTGGAGGCTGGATATCCTTTTTTCTCTTTTTCTGCAGTGCTTGTTGCTAGGGATCTCTCAATTTATGAAACTGTTTAAGGCAGATAAACTCCGTTTTGCCTCCTTGGCCTTGGCACGCTAATGTTACCAGAATTGCTCAGATGCCCAGGTTCTTGGTGCACTGCCTCTAATGGAATGGGTTAATACCTGGGGGTTTCTCTCTTCTGAATCTCCTGCAGCTTGAGACATTGGAGTCTCCTCCTATCTCTATGGCTCAGTGTTAGAGTAACTGATAAGTTTAGTTACTAAGGACTTTAGGCATCAGTACTCCCACTGGCATGTTGAAGGTGGTAGAACAGCTTTTTGGAAGTATTGTGCTTGGATCTAGACCTGGGGCTGAGTGGGTTCTGGCATTACTTGGGACTGGTGCTCATTCACTGTGTGTGCTTTTAAGTGTCATGCTGATATCCTAGCACTTTGGGAGCTTTAGCAGAGCATATAGTCTTGGCACCTTCTCTTCACCTTGGTGCCTGCTGGATTGTTCCTTGGAAGGTACTCTGGCACTGGTGCCCACTGGGATTCCCATCTCATACTTGAGTGAGGAGTAACAGCATCTTTGCTAATTTTTCCTGACCGCAGCCTATGGGAAATACTCTTTTTAAATTTAATATCTTGGACAGACCAGAATATATTTACTTACAGCACAGCATCTCACCACCTAGAAGTGTTGATGCTGATATCTCCAGGTACTACTAGGGTAACTTCGTGGTGCCTTTACCTTGTGCTCTGCCTCTCACTATGGCTAGTGTAGTGGTGTTTAGTTTCTTACACCCATTCTGGCTTAGTAAGACTTGACTCTAAGGCCTAGTCTACACTTACCGGCTGGTCCGGAGGCACGCCATCGATGTTCTGGGATCGATCCCGGAAGTGCTCACAATCGACGCCGGTACTCCAGCTCGCCGAGAGGAGTATGCGGCGTCGACGGGGGGAGACTTCCGGCCGCGTCTGGACCGCGGTAAGTCCGGACTAAGGTACTTCGAATTCAGCTACGTTATTAACGTAGCTGAATTTGCGTACCTTAGTCCGAAGTCCGGACTAAGTGTAGACCAGCCCTAAGAATACTTTCTTCAGTAATACTGGACTATTAGTGGTCTGGCAGCTCATTGTAGCACCTCTTTTACCAGCAGCAGATGGCAACACTTCTTTAGGCATCAAACCAGTCTGAATGTTTTTGTCTTGGTTGGAGTACGTGATACCTCATTAGGAATGCATTTTTCCCAGAGGACAGCTGTCTCTCACTTGCTATTATCCAGAATGCTGTGCTTAATACATTAAAGTGCCACAGGAGACCCACGGTGAAATACTACTTCCACTGAAGTCAGTGACAGTTTTGCTATTGACTTCAGTGAAAGCAGGATTTTACTGTCCACAAGGAGGAAAGAAATGGGGGCATAGTTTGTGTTCTCAGCACAAGCTATAATCATTGGCAAAGAGACCCTGGTCTGGGTCTCCTGTTTCCAGGACTTTGCCTACTCCCACACCTACAGACATTTCTGTTCTCTTTTCTGACAAGCAAAGGAAGATTAATAAGGAGGCTCTTCTTGTGATAGATTCTCACAATTGGTCTCTGGGTCATGGAGTACATGTAGATTAGAACCATCTCCAGTGGGGGACACTAATGCTGGATCTTTTTTTTTTTTTTTTTTCCTCCCCCTCCTCCCCCCCACCTAAACTACAGACTCTGGTAATGGTAGAAGAAAACTGCTTGAGCCAGAGACATCTCAGTTTGCTAGGGAGGGAAGTGTTTAACTTTGTGCTGGAACCTTACAGCAAAAATCTTGGCCATGCTAAGAGACAAATGGTTCATCTTGTACTGGTTCAGATGGGTACAGTTCTTAACTGTACTACAGATACCATCAGTCTGAGTCTGGCCAGGAGTGATCACTCAGAACCAGGCCACCTCACTCTGTTCAGACTTAAGCTGCTCTCCCTGAATTTTTGGGTCCTGTCTAGAGGAAGCTTTATAGGCATGTGGTCTCCAATTAAATGGCCTTCAAGAAGCCAGGATGACCTATTTGTACATTGACAAGATTTCAAGTGTGGAAGCAGGCCCATGTAGACTAGTTTACTTCACATAAGAAGTATCTGACTGTCTCTTCTTTGCCTGTCCTGAGTAATTTAATAACTTTTCAGGTTTGTCTTGCAGCTGTTCAGCTATTCATGAACTAGTCAAAGGTATATCAGTGTCTCCACTGCCTTTTTCTCTGAGCTCATGCAGGGGTTGGTACTTTTAAATCCCATATTAAAAACCTGAGTGTCTGGGACTAATGTGGTTGTGACAAAGTTGATGCATTTCTTTTGGGTCACGCGCTATTTGTAAGACCAAGATTTTTGGTGTCAGATCACTTCCTGGTGACAGTGTTAGCTGGCAGAGTAAGAGATTTGGGGTTTAGTGACTAATTCTGTAGAATTTGGTACATGGTGGAATTAAATTGGTGCTGCAAGAATCTCAGAAGATCTCATCCAACATGGTGAGAATTCCATTTACGGGATCTGTTGTCCTGCCTGCATCCTTTCTGTGTTTATATTCCTCTGGTGAGGCCCTTCTCTGGATGCCCGACTTCAAAGGTCCTTGGTGGCTTACGTGAGGTGCACTGAACCTTATAGGTCCATCCATTTTTTTGTTCCGTTGCCCTGTGGGGTAATACTTCTAATAAGAAAACCATGTTTTAGTGGTGGTCTGCACTGCTCATTAGTGTAGCTGACTTAGCCGCCCTGAACTTGGAAGTCATGTCAAGGTAGTCTCATCCTAGGCAATGCACCATCCATTGCTTGCCTCAGAAGATTAAGTTGTTGGCCCTTGAAAGAGGACCATGCATCTGCCTTACCATATGTTTATCAGACTGTTACGTGAGTTACCATCTTACTTTTTTTTTTCTTATTTTTCTTCCCCTTATCATTCAGAGTATGGTCTGCAGAACCCCAATTATTTTGTTCAAGTACCCTTTAAATATGAGTGACTTGCAGTTTGATTACCATTCCAAAATTTTAATGAATGTGTCTTTAGTGAGGCCAAACAATGTGAGAGGCTATGAAAATCTTTTCAAGTAGAACCATGGATAAATGAGTGCACGGAGAAAGGCCCACAATAACTAAATAAATGCATTTTTGATTTACAACAGGGTTGTTTGAGTAACTAAACTCACTATGTTAAGCAGGACATCAGGGTGCCTTTTTTCCTCAACAGCCTGGCAGTAGGATCTGTTTAAAATGGGTTTTGATATTGTTGTTTGTTTGTCTGGCTTCTCCACTCTCTCCTCTTTACATTCTAGCCACTGTTCTAGAATAATTCTAGTCATGTCTTACAGATGTATTTTGAGAACCCCTTGATGTTCGTCGTAGGCACACCATTTGTGGTAGCTTGTGCTCAGTTTTCAGCCAGATGCTTATCCATTTTGTGATCTGTTTGCTGCCCAGTCTATAAGAAGCGTTGCTTGTGGTAGAGTTGGCAATTCAGCTTGATTCTCCTTCCTAAACCTCAAATCAATAGCATGAGGAATGGAACACCACTAAAAAGCATTGTGTTGATGTTGCCATTTAACAAGGTCTATCTTCTGCTTGTGGACACAAATGAGACTTCATTACTTTCCTTTCCTTGGATGAGCAATCTATCTATACAGCTAGACAGGGTTATGTTGAAATTGATTCCCTAATGGCATGTCAGTTTTGTGTAGTATAGCCTAGATTCCCAGTAATTGTAAAAATGTATATGTAATTCCATAAATTAAAAATACATAATTTTATATTGTATTAACAGGCATATCATGCTAACATCTGAGTTTCAGTGTCTTCATAAATGGCATTGGAGTCATAATGATGCTTCTTTTCATAGCCAGCTTGTGTACAGAAAGTGCAATATTAGGAAATTACTCTCTCCAGCACTGCACTTCAAGGCTTTTCATCTGCATATTAGAAACACAACTAATACTGCTGTTTTGGACTTGCTGTTTTATGGGAACAAACTACAGGCATCCTACCATGCTAGTCCTGCTGACCTCTGGCAGAAGGGAAAGAAGCTGACAAATAAATACTCCTTGGCTCTCCCTTGATACTTTCCACTAGGGAAGGCTTGAAGATTTCTAGAATAGCTAACGTTCGGCTAAAAACACTCTTCCCACTTAGCAAATACCATTTAAATGCGTACAATTAATACTAATAATAACTAGTATTAATGTATACTCACAGTAGACATGAATTCTTATATTCAAGGTATCTGATTTCTTTAAACTCTCTGGGCCTAAACTAGGTTGTCATTGGTCTGGGAAGAAGGTGCATTACAAGAAAAATAAAATTGCAGTGTTTCCCTTAATCATGGCAACTGGTTGTATATGCTAACATGACACTGATAGATGGTGCAAGGATATATCTGAGTTACAGGAGACTTCAGTTGTAAAGAGGGTTTTTTTAAGCTTCATACGTTGTTTTTGGCTGTTAACCTCTTTGTATATACTACACAATGTGTGGCTTTTTTGATTTGGTGGATCAAGGACAGTACTGTAAAAAAGGCTCAGTGTATTTACTTCCAAGAGATTGACAAGTTTCAGAGTAACAGCCGTGTTAGTCTGTATCCGCAAAAGAAGAACAGGAGTACTTGTGGCACCTTAGAGACTAACAAATTTATTAGAGCATAAGCTTTCGTGGACTACAGCCCACTTCTTCGGATGCATATAGAATGGAACATATAATGAGGAGATATATATACACACATACAGAGAGCATAAACAGGTGGGAGTTGTCTTACCAACTCTGAGAGGCCAATTAATTAAGAGAAAAAAAAAAACTTTTGAAGTGATAATCAAGCTAGCTGAGTACCGACAGTGTGATAAGAAGTGTGAGAGTACTTACAAGGGGAGATAGAGTCAACGTTTGTAATGGCTCAGCCATTCCCAGTCCTTATTTAAACCGGAGTTGATTGTGTCTAGTTTGCATATCAATTCTAGCTCTGCAGTCTCTCTTTGCAGTCTGTTTTTGAAGTTTTTCTGTTGTAATATAGCCACCCGCAGGTCTGTCACTGAATGACCAGACAGGTTAAAGTGTTCTCCCACTGGTTTTTGAGTATTTTGATTCCTGATGTCAGATTTGTGT
>NC_048306.1:13051865-13072652 GCF_013100865.1 Trachemys scripta elegans
ACACAAATCTGACATCAGGAATCAAAATACTCAAAAACCAGTGGGAGAACACTTTAACCTGTCTGGTCATTCAGTGACAGACCTGCGGGTGGCTATATTACAACAGAAAAACTTCAAAAACAGACTGCAAAGAGAGACTGCAGAGCTAGAATTGATATGCAAACTAGACACAATCAACTCCGGTTTAAATAAGGACTGGGAATGGCTGAGCCATTACAAACGTTGACTCTATCTCCCCTTGTAAGTACTCTCACACTTCTTATCACACTGTCGGTACTCAGCTAGCTTGATTATCACTTCAAAAGTTTTTTTTTTTTCTCTTAATTAATTGGCCTCTCAGAGTTGGTAAGACAACTCCCACCTGTTTATGCTCTCTGTATGTGTGTATATATATCTCCTCATTATATGTTCCATTCTATATGCATCCGAAGAAGTGGGCTGTAGTCCACGAAAGCTTATGCTCTAATAAATTTGTTAGTCTCTAAGGTGCCACAAGTACTCCTGTTCTTCTTTTCCAAGAGATTGGCATTTCTAGAGTTCATCGCTCACTCAGTCGTATTTGAATTTTTGCTAGCACTCACAATACATGGGACTCTGCTTGTCCGCAGCTTAGTTGACTGACTTATTTTCCCAGGTCATCATAGCCTTAGGAGAAGGACAAAAATAGCCTGTGTCAGCAGAAGCTATGTTAAGGTTGTTGGGCTCAAAGGATTTAACCATCTCAATTCTTGTGGCTCATGTTAACACGTTTCTTAAGGGGCACAAGTTTTGGTAGTCTCAAGCCATACAGAGTTGCTCTGATCGCACCAAATGGCTGGCAGATAATTGACTCTCCAAAACTTCTTCATATTGGCTCCTCAAGGCAGATTGTCCATTTGCAGAATCCATGGTAATGTTGCAGAAAGGTTCCACACAACTTGATGTACAAGGGAAGTCACAAGTGCATTAGGCTCCTAGAAATATGATCTCATAGTATTACAAGCATCAAGCTTAAAAAAAAATAAATCCAATTATGTATTGTTGGGAATAGAACATTGCTCTTCCCTGCAAAGCAGGATTCCTAATCTTCTGAACGTGCAGAACAACCGTTTTCTATGCATCTGGATATTTAAGAGGTATTATAAAGAGAACTAGATTGTTGGAAGGATACTGAGGACGGACTTATTTCCTCACCTAAAATGTCTGAATAGAACAGTTCTGCATAAGAGAATAATGGTGAAAATTATTCTCTTATTGGGAGAGGCTGCTCAAAATATGAGGCATTGTCTAGGATTTAGAGCAGAAGAATGGAGTTGAACAGCTTGAATTCTATTTCCAACTTTGTATGTGACGTTGGGATAACACATTGGACCTCTCTATAAATGGAGGATACTTGCCCATCCCTTGTGAAGCATATGGATGTCCTTGAACAAAAAGTTATTTATAATTTTCTCTTTCAACTCCAGGAACTTTCAAACTTACAATAGAATTCACAGAGGAATATCCAAATAAGCCACCTACCGTTAGATTTGTCTCTAAAATGTTTCATCCAAATGGTAAGTACCCATATAAGATGCAATCATTCTGTGGTTTATGGCTTATTACAGCACTTACAGTAAAGCGTAATGCTTGCTGATTAGACAGTGTAGTCTTTTATAATTACATAAAAACAAGTAAGTGAACTAGCTCTCATTCTGATACAGGAGGGAGCAGGGATTGGACATGTCCCAAGTAGCACTCAGACTCGTGTGTGTGTTTGAACTCCCTTGATTCACAACTCTTATGGAGCAGTGTTGATGTGAATCCCTTAGGCTCCCATCTTATTTGGTTACTGTATTTCTGGTTAAACATCTTTTGCTCAGAGAATTCCTCTGGCTCTGAGGACAAAGAGGCCTTCACCACTGAGAGGTGGGAAGGGAATCGTGTTCATTTACACAGTCTGGTTAATTCAGTTAACCAGAATGAGTGGAATCCTACATGAACATTGTCCTTTTTTTAAAAACACAAATGCTTGAGGTAACAGCATTCCATTTTATGACTGCTACATAGATTTCCCTTTTTAAAAAAAAAAAAACAAAAAACTGTGGGATCTTCTTTGTCCTTATGTGGCCTCATGCAAAATAATCTTTGTAAATACATGTTAACATTTGCAGTCATAACTGTGCTCTTAAAGTTTACATTTGTCACTTTTAAGCTGAATTTGACCTTTTCTGTGAAACATGTCTGTCTCAACAGTTCTGTCTATGCTTCAGTACCACGGTGGTTTATAATATCAGATGCATTCAGAAATGTGGCTTGTACAATCAAAGCTAGCTAGATCATTTTCTCTGTTTCAGTGGCTGTCTTCAGGAGTGAATATTTCAATTCAATGTCAGATTGCATTCCTTAATCTATGCTTGCTTCCAGCTGTAGCTGCTGATGAACAATAGGGCGTTGTGGCCTGCATAACTTTTTAATTCCAAAGGCTTTTCATTAAACACTTGCTGGGTACATGAATAAAAATAGAACCACCATAAAACTTTCATGTTTAGTTGCTAACAAGGTATGGATCAAATGCACTATTAGTGGGGGAGGGTTCCTTAAATTAGTGAGTGGGAAGACCACCTTAAACAATTTCTTGCTTCTCTGTTCCTTGTTTAGTTACTAGAGTCACCTGCATGAAAACAGTTGTTGCTTCAAAGTAAACTTGTTTCTGTTACTTAATCCTTGCTTCAAGTAGCATGGTAGAGACCTCTTCATAGCCCCTTGTGAGGTCACAATGAAGCAAGTTGGGGTGTGTTTTTTTTTTTTTTTTTTAGACTGCTTATTAAAAATTACATGTCTAGGCAACTCTCCTTAGCAACAAGTCAGACCCCGCTCTCCTTCCCCCCCAAGAGATCAGGGGTCATTTTTCTGTTAACAGATATCAACTCTAAGGCTTGTGATGGTCTTTAACTTGTTCTAATGTATGTTTCACTATTTAGGCTTCTGAAGAGTGAGTAATGCTGGCAAAAATTTGGTGTGGCACTTCTGTGTTTGTTTTTTAAACCCTATCCTCAATGTTATCACATCTTATATTGTTATACAACAATTCTTTTTAACCCCTCTTCTAGTCTACGCAGATGGTAGTATATGTCTGGATATTCTTCAGAATCGTTGGAGTCCTACCTATGATGTGTCCTCCATCTTAACATCCATACAGGTAAAATGACTTCCCACCATTTATTGTAATCCGATACTTGCATGTAAAGTTGCTGTGCCAAATTTCAGTTAATGGCGAAAATCTGGTTCTGAGAAAAGTTTAAAGTTTTCACCACAAATTACCGTTCTTTATGTTAAGAACAAGCAACAAACGTAAGCAGTCTAATGCAGGAGTAGGCAATAGGCGGAGTGGGCCAAATCCAGATCATCAGATTCAAAAGCATCTGATGATGTCAGATTCTTATTTACTTATCAGTGTTCTATTTTCCCTGGAGTCTGGACCTTGACACACACAATTGATTATGTCTGCTAATGATTCTAATCAATTACAGGGAGTCTTTTGGTAGAGGGCTGGTGGGGAGAGAGTTAACTTTATCAGTGGGTACTTATGTTCATCAGGTCTTAAATCAAAATAACCAAGCACCTAGTATGTATTGGGGAAGGTAAAACCAGGAGAGATTTTAGAACCTATAATGTGAATAGTGTTATGGTAACAGAACACTAGTTACATATTTCAAACTTCTCATGTGAAAGATGAGGATTTAATACACCTCTACCCCAATATAACGCTGTCCTTGTGAGCCAAAAATCTTACCCCATTATAGGTGAAACCGTGTTATATTGAACTTGCTTTGATCTGTTGGAGTGAGCAGTCCCCCCGCCCCCCCCCCCCGAGCACTGCTTTACCGCGTTATATCCGAATTCGTGTTATAGTGGGGTAGAGGTATCTGTAATAGCAAATAACCCAGAATACAATGCAATATCTTGTGGTTACACTACTTGAGTACAGTGAGCAGGAGGAACACTTGACAATTTTTTTGATCTAATTACTGGAAATAAGTTTTCAAGGGTTATACCTCCAAAACTGACAGGATTTTTTTTTTGTCTTTTTTAATAGTCTCTGTTGGATGAGCCGAATCCCAACAGTCCAGCAAACAGTCAGGCAGCTCAACTATACCAAGAGAATAAGCGGGAATATGAAAAACGGGTTTCTGCAATAGTAGAACAGAGTTGGCGTGATTGTTGACCCTGGATGATGCAAATGAACACTCTGGTGATGAGGAAAATATATATGAAGTGTCTGAGTCATCTTCCTCCTAGCATCATTGCATTTACTTTGAACGCAAACTAGCTGTTGTGCTGTTGCCACTCTCCCTTGCTGAAGCTTCCCTTCCTTGGACATCAGAAAGCACCCATTTTGAAGTCAAATGTACTGTACTTGGGTTACTTGCAAAAGAATTACTGATGCTGAATTCATTTTCTGTGGTCCCTCTTCTCCAGTCTTAGGGCAGTATTGTGCATTTCTGTAGTGTACACTAAGCTTTTAATTGTAATTGTGTTATACACAGTGATGCTTATGTGTAGCTTGATAAAAGGGATGTTTATATACGTATATACATTTTTAACTGATATTACTAGAGTGCTGATCTGTCCAGGCTGGTCACTTACCTCTACTGTTGGTTTTAGACCCCACTGCATTTGTAAGTACTGCAGGAAGAATTAACTTTCCTTTTCCCTGGTCTTACAGGGTTGTCAACTGTTTAGAAATACAAAACAATCTGACTAATCAGATAGTGAAAATGGGGGATAGTGGCTACTTCTGCACTTCGGGTGCAAGAAAGGTATGATGACTGTTATGGTACTTGAGGTGATATGCAAAGTACCTCCTTTTTATTTACAAAAATAGGGTTTTAAAGGATATACCTATGAGGATACTGATGAAATAGGTTACTTTAGTCTTCTCAGTGAGGCACTGACTGGACATACCCATGTTGAGCTGTTGTACTTAAGTTCAAAATCTTGTTAACTTTACTATTTTGAGTTTTAAAAAAAAGTGAGGTAGGAAAAAACAAAACGCTTTGAAGTTAGGATATCACATTCATTAGTACTTGGTTCCCTTGCAACAGTTAACATCTCTGTTGTGGAAAGAGTTAAGAATTGTGAGGGGTCACTTGAGGCTGTGCAGTTCCTGCTCTCTGTAAATTACAAGTGGGGTGTGTGTGTGAGCAACAGCTATGTGCTTGTTAGTTTCCACCCAATTTAATGAAAATATCTTTCCAAGTTTCAAAAGGTGGAGTGAGTTTGGATTTACAATCTTTTGCAAGGCTAAGTTTGTACACTTTGGAGGCAGTACCTTTTAAACAGCAGTGTGGGATGAGACCTATAACTGTTGTCCACTATCCCCCTGTCTTATGTGCACATTGGTCTGTTGAGAAGTATAACTTTGCATAAGTAACCCATGTAAGAAACTGTACATTTTTCAAAACTTGTAAATAAAAGTGTAACCTTATCCTTATTGTATAAAGAGGCAAGAGATCTATTTTACAAGGGTAGTGGAAGCTAACATTTATTGGTTTGGATCCCAAGAGGTAGATGCTGTTTTGTTGTTCAAAGGGCTAAGTATACAGCTGTGGTTCATGCATCATAACTCAAGTAGTATTTGAAAAGTAACTATTCATGTTTGTGCTATTGTTAGCAGGGGGGAGGGTTATGCAATATTATCTCTGGGTAAAAGAGGCCTGGATAACTTAACAGCCCTGGAGTGCTCTTTGAAAGATTCTATCTATTCACAAAAAGGATGACCCTCATCTTGCAGACCTGTTCAAGTTTTGCATACTTGATTACACATGCTGGAAGAGTAGGTCAGAGTGGCATCATCATCTACACTTCAAGGAAGAGTATTGAAAATGACAGTTTTAACTAGTGCATAGTCACCCATGCTCAATCTAGGTAATGCAGTTTCAAGCTTTCAGGTGGACAGTCCTAAAATAAACCAAAGTACACCACTAGAACCCTGTGCACATACAAAATTTGTAGCTACAGCTGATTGATCCATGGATCTAAAGCAGCTGGCTGTAGAGTTGCAGGGCTTTAGCTATAAAATTTGGATCCACATCCATCCATGACCCCCTTCTCTCTCCCCCCACAAAAATGTGGCTATCTGGCTTTGCAGGGCTCTACCTATAGCAGAAGTTGCAGTGGTTTAAACTATACAGCCACTTACTATATTTAAAAAGACCAGCATCACCAAGTACTTTAGGCACTGGGTACACTAACAGTCAAGCAAGATTAGGCTGAGTATATCATGCCACACATACACTAAATATCTACAGTTATTGTGGTGCTTTCTGCATCAGGAAAGCATGTCTATTTTATAACAGCTCCAGATCAAAACCCAAGCCTCTTGGCAAATGCATTTTGAATTCACATTTTGATTCTTGGGAGAGTATCATGGAAACTAAGTTGGGTAGAAACAGTCAGTTTATATATAATTAGTCTATGTAACTACATTATTCAACGGTGTGAAAAACTACTACACAACTAAGCTATGCAGTTAAACTGACCTACCCCCCAGTGTAGACAGCACAATTCTCAGTCCACCTAGTTAGCACCTGTTGAGGAGGTGGAATACCTATGCCACCAGAAGCCCCCACATCATTGAAAATAAATGAAAGGTGATCTAGACAAGCCTACAGCATCATCACAGCTTAAAACAGGAGTTTAAATTAGAAAGGAGTGAGCTTCCCCATAAATTACTAGGTGAACAGGGATAGGAAGGAAAAGTGTCAGGTAGTTTCCACAATGTCATAGATTCTGGGCAAATATAAGATGTATAGTGCCTGCCCTCCAAAAAAGTTTACAATCTATATAGCTATGCATGAGCAGCACTCTCTCGAAGTTTCAACTGAAATCCCAGCAACTGCCCTGTTCACTAAGCTCATACTTGAGAAAGAGTTTAGGGATAAAATATTTTCAGCACATTATACCAAATGCATACTTTGTGAAAACACCATTATTTTTAGCCAGCTTCCTCTACCCCTACCACAACCTTCCAGGAAAAGGGCTGCTCACTAGGAACTGTGGTTCTGCAAGTGTTGCCTCTGCCATACTCCACAGAGTTACTGTGCCTTGGGAACCTGCTGGAAAAGCAGTGACTGTTAGGGGAGCGAGACACCAATAGTGGAGACATTATAAAATGCCACGCAGACCCCAACCCCCTTAGTACCATTTCCCAAAACCCTGAGTCCTTGAGAGTAGAATTCAGAGGGAGAGGAGAAAGTGGCATGAATCTGAAGAGAGAACATGCTTGCAGAACCACTGCCAAGTTAGGGGACCTAGCTCGCAGAACAAGCCCAAGGAAGATGGGCTGAGACGTGCTAATGAAAACAAGGATGGCACAGGGGCATTTGTTCATTCCTAAGTGAATGCTACTCACCTGTAACGAGTTCTTCAAGATGAGCCTCTATTTTCACACCTGTGAGATTCAAACCGCCTGTGCCATGAGCCACCAGGATCTTCTGCAGTGCCAGTTGGGGCCACTCCCCCTCTCCTCAAAGCCAAGGGTATAAAAGGCAACACAGGAGGATGGACTGACCTAGAGGGCAATGTAAACAGATGGAGAGGCAGATATGGGAGGCAGGAATGATAAACTGAAGCACAGGGACAAACAGGAGAGTGGCTACTGAGGAATATCTATCATAGCTGGCTGAGTGAATCAGATATTCAAGCTGGAAAAGACACAGTAGGTCCCATCTGAACAAGCAGCACCTAAAGAGAATTAACACTTGCCTCACCCAGAGGTTGATTTTTAATCTGTTTTACAAGGCATGGCTCAGGGACTGGTTTTTGGAAGGTTTCCAAAAGTTCAGCAATGGTGGAAGAACACATCCCAAAAATGGTGACTTGCAGCAGCCAACTATTTTTCTTCAGGCAGAGGGCTCTTCTAGCCCAGGTGGGCCAGTCCTGGAGACACTCCACACTCAAACCACGTATTGGAGTAGCACAAGACTTTTACTTGTGAATCTCTCCTTGACATACACAAGCACAGATACATTAATGTAGTGGATAGAAATAATGAAGCACAATTTGATTTTGCTCAGGGTTAAGAGCTCAGAGTCAAAGTAAAAATAGGGTTTTACATGCCACATGGCATTTGCATATGTCAAGCAATACTTCTAGGTAAAAATCCTTCCGGCAATAACTCAGTTTAGTACAAAGTTGATTAGGGTGCATTCATTAATTCTCAGCATAGCAGAAATTTATGAATAAACTGGAACACTGGTTATAAAGAAAGTTGAATTGTTAAGCTGGTTGAAGACTTTTCCCCACATAAACACACACACACACACGGTAGAGACATTTTACTTTGCTAACTCTTCTAGAATTGAGGTTTCACACAAAATTTAAGATACATACAAAATGTGGCAAATCCTGTTTTTTTCTGGAAATAAAACTGTATTTTTATTGTAGTTAATACCAACTTTACATATTTTTTTCTCTGAACTGCATTTCCTCTGCTTTTAAAAGGCAAAATTTCTTTCCTGGGGCAAAAAGAATAAGGGAACTATCATTTTAAATAGTGTCAATTTTTGTGTGGTTGGACATGTGTTTTTGCTATTACAAAACTATTAAAATGTGAAGGAACAAGTAATATCAAAGACACATACAGTAACTGCACTATTGGCTGCTGGGTTGTGCTAATACAATTGGACAGAACTTTAAGTTCTTTTTCTAATAAAGTTTTAGAAATTAAATGAGCAAAGTAAAACATAATATTAATATATCCCACAACAAGAAAATGCAGCATCTGTTTCTTTAATTAGGGATCTAGGAAACTCCATCTCCTTATGCATTCACCAATGAAATTGGACACCATGAAGCTCAATTAGCTTGAGGCATAATAAGTTCATAATGTCCAACATGGCCTTCTTGCTTCAGTTGGTCTAATAAGTCTTCCTTACGTCTCTTTCTGCTTACCACCAAGAATCTATCATGGCCCTGCCCATGGGATTTACTTTTAAGACCATATTTTTGGGCAATTTGATGGATCTGCTTCCGCTCGTCATTGGTAAGTTCTGTAGAAAAAGTCAAGTCAACATGACTATCTGAGCGCGCATAATTTCGAATGATCTGCTCAATATCTCTTTTAGCAATTTTGTTCACCCTTTCCACATCAAGCCCGAGTCCTTCCCTTTTAAATTGCTCCTTTACTGCAATAGGTTCTCGTATCCCTTCGCCATCTTTCCCTAACCCACCACCTGTCCAGCCCATTTTTCTTAAAATCTGATTCCCTATGTTGTCTTCTTTAATCTTCTGTTTGAAAGCCTCTTCTGCTGAGCGGCCCCGAATCTCATTTCTTGAGATGACGTCTTCGATGGTGCCCTTCTTCAGGTTATTGACGACAGTCGGCTGTGTCTTTTTGAGGATTTTCACAGCTTCCTCCGCCGCCTCGTGCTTCACAGATTTCTTAACCCCAACTGCTTCAGCAATTAACTCGTTTTCTAGCATCACCTTGCACTTCCACCGCATGCCCGTCATCCTTTCGAAGACATATTCCACTGTCATCTTGTTGAACTGAGCAGTGTCGTTCAGTGTGCACACGGGATTCTCGGAGTTCTCATAGATAACAAGATCCTTCAGGTCTTTCTTTTTGCCAGAACTCCGGGATGAACAGCCCACTTTCTGAACCTGGGTTGTTTTGATGGGTGTCACATTGGACTGCATCTTTTGAAGAATTTTCAAAGCCTCATCTGCAGCTGCATGTTTGCTAGTTTTCTTACTGCCGTATCCCTCGGCTAAGCAGTGGTCTTGTAAAAACACTCTACAGCGCCACGAGCGGTTTGACATTAAGTCATATTTGTATTCAACTGACATTTTGTTAAATGAAGCCGAGTTGTTAAGTATCCCTATAGCATCGCTAGCATTTTCCGTGAGGACAAAATTAGTCCAGTGTTTGGTTGAACTACTAGAACCTTGCAAGGGATCAGAACCAGACTGCCCAGACGAAAAATCTTTGTTGGCAGCTAGAAAATCGTCAAGCTGTTTGAGAGCAGGAGGCAATTCCTGCGGGCATGTGCCGGACTCACACACTATTAAGTCCTCTCGATAGGTATGTTTGAACTTCCGCTGAGCAACTTTAACTTCCACAGACTTTTGCAACAGCTTGACTGCTAATTCTGTGGCTCGATCCCTGGATCCATTTTTGCTGCCAGCATAACCAGTAGTTAAGTAGACATTTTGGCATCTCACTTCACAAGCAAAGCCATCTGTTGGAAGCTTCTTATTTTTTGGGAGGTCGGCAGGGGCAATTTCTTTTAGAGGAGCATAAATATATTCAGGATTTGTCTTACATGCCTGAATTGACCGAGTCAACAAATATGTATAGTTAATTTTATCAGTCCCAGTGTTAGCATCTGGGTTAGCAAGATTCTTCCAGATTGCTGCTGAGAGTTTGTCAATAAAATACTGCTTTGCTGTGATAACTGACTGGGAGAAAGTATCTGATGAAGACTGGAGAACTGAAGAGGAAGTGGAAAGTTGTGGAGCACCACTCTGGGTAGTGTCCATGCTGTTCAAAACCACACTGGTGGCGGTTGTCTGGCTACTTGCATAACCAAAACCCACCGAGTTGGAGAACTGGGGATCTGCTTCCTGGGTATTGAAACTGTTAAAAACAAAATCCACATAGTTTTCGACTGACTGGGCAGTGCTGTTTGTGTTTGCATCCTTGTTTGACTCCTGCGTTTGGTTGTCTGAAGGATCTTCTTTTCTTTCATCTTTTTCACTACTGGCTACAAAGTGTACAGGCTCAAAACGAGGTCTCACGCGGAACCTGGGGAGGACTTTTTTGGGAGGCTCTGGATCTACGGAATGAGTGAAATTTACAGCATTAAAAAAATAAGTTCTACAACACGGAGGGAATATGTACAGTACGATCACCAGCAGTAATTAGTAAGTTTTTGAGTACAGAATTCCCGCTCCCCACATCACAGATACCAAGATTTTCTATATGAAGATGTATGCAATAGATAAGTGGAATTTTCATTCATAGGCAAGATACTGCAAAAGTATTTCCACTTCACCTACTACTATATGAAAAAGTGGTTTTGGTACTACTCAAGTTAATAGATTTAAGACCATCAGATCATTTAGTCTGATCTCCTATATAACACTGGTTAAACAACTCCAGTTACTCCTATACTGAGCACAGTAACTTACATAAGAACGACCATACTGGGTCAGACTAAAGGTCCATCTAGTCCAGTATCCTCTCTTCCGACAGTGGCCATTGCCAGGTGCTTCAGAGGGAATGAACAGAACAGGTAATCTAATCATCAAGTGATTAATCCCATCACCCATTCCCAGCTGCTGGCAAACAGAGGCTAGGGACACCATCCCTGACCACCCTGGCTAATAGCCATTGATGGACCTATCTTCCATTAATTTATCTTTTTTGAATCATGTTATAGTCTTGGCCTTCACAACATCCTCTGGCAGAGTTCCACAGACTGCCTTGTGTGAAGAAATATTTCCTTTTGTTTGTTTTAAACCTGCTGCCTATTAATTTTATTTGGTGACCCCCAGTTCTTGTGTTACAAGGAGTAAATAACACTTCCTTATTTAAATTCTCCACACCAGTCATGATTTTATAGACCTCTATCATATCCCCCCCTTTGCAATCTCTTTTCCAAGCTGAAAAGACCCAATCCTATTAATCTCTCCTCATACAGCAGCCATTCCGTACCTCTACTAATTTTTGTTGCCCTTTTCTGAACCTTTTCCAATTCCAATACATCTTTTTTGAGATGGGGTGACCACATCTGCACACAATATTCAATATGTGGGCATACCATAGAGGCAACATGATATTTTCTGTCCTATCTATCCCTTTCTTAGTTATTCCCAGAATTCTGTTTGCGTTTGTGACTGCCGCTGCACACTGAGTGGATGTTTTCAGAGAACTATCCACAATGACTCCAAGATCTTTCTTGAGTGGTAACAGCTAATTTAGACCCCATCATCTTATATGTATAGTTGGGATTATGTTTTCCAATGTGCATTACTTTGCATTTATCGACACTGAATTTCATATGCCATTTTGTTGCCCAGTCACTCTTGTGAGACTAAATTTGAGGAGGCAGTGTTTCCTATTGGATAGAGCACTGCACTGGGACACAGAAGACCTGGATGCTATCCCCAGCTCTGTCAGTGACTGTGGCAACTCACTTCACTTCTCTGTGCTTCAGTTTCCCTGTCTGCAAAATGGGGACAACGGTACTGACCTCCTTTGTAAAGATCTGGTGAAAAGTGCTCTATAATTGATACTGAAGCATATCCTCCAAAAAGTCTTGATCTGAATCCACCACTTCACCCTCACTTTAAAAGTTTGTGCCTCGTTTCTAATTTGAATGTGTCTGGATTAGAAACAAGACACAAATTTTACATAAACAAATACTGTGAAGACAATCACTGTGTAACTAATCTGAAGAATTAAATATCTGATGCATAAATACAGTAAGTAGAAGAGCACCCTTTCTCCACACCAGTAGTAGTATTCTGTTCAAACTCCCATGCCCCAAATGCCAGGCACGTGACTTCATCAGTGAAGCAAAAGGCCCTCTCAAGCACTTAGAAAGAACAGTCTGATCCAATGCTAACCTGTCATGCTAATATGGGTCAGGCTGCCACGTACATCTAGACACCTCTGTTGCAGCATATTTATCATAACCCAGTTCATTTGAGATCAGTGGAAAAAAACCCTGACATCTAAATCAGATCCTTAAGCTTTTCAACTTTTGCAAGTTCCCCAACCACCACAACTCGGATTACTTCTATCATAAGCCAGCCACCAGCTGCGGTGAAGGAGAAATCCAGCCTGCTTGTGGTGTAACTCTGTGCACTAAATTGTCCACTGCTTATTTGGCCTGCTGCCATTTCCCCCCTGAAGCATCCACTATTGGCTACAGTCAGAGGCAGACATTGGTCTGTTTTGCAGTTGCAGTTCCCGTGATCCGAAAATCATATCTGAAGCAGCAACAGAGAATGATGTCCCCTTTGATATACAAGCAAATATACTCACTGGCATAGGGAGAGCAAGGTGGAGAGCAGGGTCTTTTTGGGGGCTTAGCAGGAGGTACCAGCTCGAACGATGGCATCTCCCCAATATCGATACCTTCAGCCATCTTGAAGACTTTCTCCATAACTTGCGAGCCATACCTGTTTAATTCAAGGACACATCGCATTAGAACATGCTACACTAAAGCTCCATGCTGCCAGGTTTTTACCAAACCCCTCCCACTTCCAGTACCAAACTCCTGGTGTCTTTACAACCAAGATTTCAGTATTTGCAGCCATGCAGACAGCAAGACCTCACCACCTCACACAAGGAAAAATATGCCCGTGTGAAATGTTGTACAATATAGCATAGCTTGTGGATACTTCCTACTTAAGTTAAATTAGGACTAGAAAGCTGCCTGTGACATTACAAGCAAAACTCTGGTCAAATCTGGCCTGATCCAATACCCACTAAAGTCAACAGGTGTCTTGCCAATGACTTAACTGGCACTGGATCAGGCTCTAATAAATGGTGGTGAAAGTTTATGTTGAACCGGTCATCAATTCCATACAGGCAGATTTATGTCACTGTGTGGAACCCCAAAGAAGTCGGGAGACTCTGTGTGTGGCTTCTTTGCAGAACTGGGGCCCTACAGAAGAAATCTGTAATAAGGCAACAAGTCACTACTTTTCATACAGATTCTGAACAAACTCACGTATCTTAGCATCAAATATTCTGCCACTCATTCATCGCAAGTCATTAAATGAATGGAGTTTTGAATTGGTAAACTGAAGCGCCCTTTAAAGTATTTGCTCTTGAAATGTACCGCTTAATACAGCAACGAGGAAAATTTAAATGGCAACAGAAAAGAAACATCGGAAAACTTGTTGGGTTTTAATTTAACCGAGTCAGAACAGTATTGAAACAGTGACTCCTTGCCACTTGCCTAGACAAAAAGCTTAGTGACAATCTGTGACATGTCACCAGACGTTTGCCATCACAGATGTCAGACAGCAGCCAAGGAACGGTTCAGTTTTTACTGTAGGAACCCAGCTGCTTCTTACTAACAATTATTACTTTAAACAACAGTTTTATTTTTAAATTAGCATTGATGTCACTGCAACATTTTAAATCCCACCGCCACAAAAGTGACGGTATGATAGTGTTATTTCATAAGGAGTCCTGCATTAACTGAAGTCTGGTTACTGCTGCAAAAGAATGTTGCATTAGAACTGCCAAGATCATGGGCAGTTCTAATCTAGCAGAATTCATCAGTTTACAGAATTCCAGCTCCTGTAACTTACTAAATCTTTTCGGTGTATTTAGATGGAAAAAGCTGAACTGAAAAATCTCTAACAGAGGATGGCCTGAAAACACTGCATAAAGCCATGGGCTGTAGATTTTCCATCATTGTACAGAAAGAATACACTGTTCTACCACAGGTCAGCATCTTATGTCTACCAAGGCAGACAAAAACTAAGGCTGGGTCTACACTACCCGCCTGAATCAGCGGGTAGAGATCGACCTCTCGGGGATCGATTTATCGTGTCCCGTCGGGACGCGACAATCGATCCCCGAATCGACGCTCTTACTCCACCAGTGGAGGTGGGAGTAAGCGCCGTCGACGGGAAGCCGCAGAGGTCGATTTTGCCACCGTCCCTACAGCGGGGTAAGTCGGCTGCGATACGTCGAATTCAGCTACGCTATTCACGTAGCTGAATTTGCATATCTTAAATCGACCCCCCCCTCCCCCCCGTAGTGTAGATGTAGCCTCAGGTTCTGAGCACAAAAGCCAGAGATACCTTTTTTAAGCAAATGGCCTTTGATTAGCTTTTCAAAACCGGTGCTACACAAGTATGGAAAGTCTACTCACCGGTGGTATGTGAGAAGCTTTCCTTGTATTGATGGAGACCCAACCAGAATTTAAGCTTGCCGTTAAGTATAAGGTAACAAATATTAAGAGCAAGCTCTCTGAATGTAAACTGAGGCTGTATTTTCTCCTGAGTCTGCAGACACTGCAATACCTACACTGCTGCTCATCCCTCTTCCACGCAGCTACTATTCAGAACCCTGCGAGCAGCAATTAAAACGGTCAAGAAACAGATCGATTTCACGCTGCTGCTTGAGAAAATTAGAAGCAGCCTCAGCAGCAATGGCAGGTGCTAGAGTTACTCATGGAAGAGAGGGACCTAAAAATGGCAGCAGGGGGAGAGAGAGAGTCGTGGATGCCATCCCCCCACAACAGCCAAGAGGTGAAAAAATGGAAGCCCTTTCTCTCTACCATCAACCAAAGGGAGAGTTGGAACTTAAACTTTATCCCCTTTCAGCTAGAAGATGATACGAAAGATGGCACCCAACCACAAGGTCCAAGAACCACTTCAGGCTACTGGGTCAATCCTTCCACTAGCAGGTGTCTGGGAAACATGAACAACCAGGGCTTGAACAAATTATTAGTTAATATAATTTAAACAGCAAACTTCCCTCTCCACTTTGCCTGGCAGCAAAGACCATTTTAGATTAGAATTTTTTTTCAGAACACAGAAATACAGCTATATTTCATAACAGAGTCACATGTCATTCTCCTCCTCTGTCCATTCCACCACTGCATGGCATGTTAATTTTGCACCTCACTACAGTGTCTTTTGGGAAGTCTTCCTGCACAAATCTCTTGACTGACAGTGTCTGCACCATCTCATATCTGAACTATTCCCTTGTGCATCATCTGTGAGTTTGTAAGTTCTTCAGGGAAAGTGATCCTATTTTTTGGTGGGTTCTGTGTAAGCAGTGCTGCACATTTAGAGCGTTCAGTAACATCATTATTCAAGATCTGACAGCCTTCCTAATTCCTGTGTCGGGCCAGGGTAGAAGAGATGAATAAAAATCTCCAGTGCAGACAGGGGACATTTTAGTCTCTTGTAACCAATTTAAAGATGCCTACTCTGCTTTGTAAGACGGCAGTAAAAATGCAGAAGAAATAATAAGGGTTGCCCATTCTGTAATCCACAAGTAATTCCTCAGTAACTGGGTCTTCCTTGGCACCAGTCACATGACAGATTGTGCCCTGCATTGAGATGCACGCAGGCAGCACCCTGCATCTGGGCACAGCAGCATCACAGCAGGGTTCCATACAAGTGCAGGAGACAGTCTGCATGCATTTCATTACTAAAGATAATCAGTACCCTAGCTCCATAAGCAACTTTGGGCTTTGATTTTTAGGCCAAGCAGTTTTTAAAGTGATGGTGAACATGCAACCATGGTTGAAAATGGGTTAATGGGACATCATCAGACTAAATACCATGGTTTTTTTTAATATACTATAAAGTGCTTCCTTATATCTGCTGTCAACACCACGTGAGGATATGATTATTTGTGCTGTGGTAGGGTCCCTGGTCAAGGATCAGGACCCCATTTATGTTAGGTGCTGTATAAACATAGAACAAAAAGTCTCTGCCCCAAAGAGCTTACAGTCTAAGTGTTAAATATTGAAACAATGGGCCATTCCTGTTATTTGCATATGGATTAAGTGATAAAAACTGTAACCAGTTTCACTTTCTGGCTCTCTCACAACTAGCACAATGAAACGTTTGGATTGTGAACACTGCAGCGGGATGTTTAGATCCAAACCAAGATAGTTAATTAAAATTCAGACAAATTATGAGAAGGGTCTATTAAAGACAGGCCTCATAAGAAGACTAACAAATCTTAAATTTTAAACTCTAAATTATCTTTTAGCGTTTCAGAGCTTTGCTTAAGTATTACCTGCCTCGCTGAAGTTAGTCACTATACTTTTTAAGTCATCAGCAAGTACTTATTTTTCTTTAGTTTCTTTATCCCCTCCCACCCCAAAAAATCATTAACTTTAGAAATTTCAGTCAAAGTACACAGGGAAAGCAGCCCTTTCATTCTGACTAGCAGGGATATGGAAATCTAAAACAGTATCCTAGTTACTATATTGTGGTTTCCACAAGTTAATGATTGCTGTGTCTAGGGATAGCAACTACATAGCTCTTCCATTATTGAAGTCTGTTTTAATATAGCCAGAAAATTCAGTTTTAAGGTGCTTACTTTTCACTATTTATATAGCTTACTTTTTGCATTTTTCTCATCTTGAACAAGGGAAATTGACCAGTGTCACTTTTGTTTTCAGGTCAGTTTCAGGTTCTCCCTATACTAATGTTTCTTAACCATCCCTCCATGGATCAGCGCCAGTCCCTGAGATTGACCTGATACAGATTAGGAAGTCAGCAAGCTGGTACTTGGTATCAAAAAGGCTGAGAAACACTGTCCTACACTGAGTTCCTACATTGTGGGAGATGATGTGTTAAAAACGGGTTCTGTTTAGTATTCAATAAAAAATCATCAAGGAAACATTCAGTTTGCTCTTAGCATTTACATCTCAAGTATGCAGCATTATGCTAGGGCCCAGAAAGTGTGATGCACCAAAAGGAATAACTAAAAAAGAAAGCATCTGTAAATTAATAGTCAAGAGAGGAATATTCAGACTTCGGAATCAACTGGTATTCCCCCCCCATTATGTTCCATTTAAATTTCTCTTCTTTGCTTTCAAGGCCTTTCATTACGCGGGCCCCACCTACCTTTCTGCTGTGATTTCCTTTTGCATTCCCCCACATCCTTTCTACTTTCATATGATGCTCATCTTGATGACACTTACACAAATCTCTCCATGCCTCCTTTTGCGCTGCCCCTTATGGCTTTGCCCCTTCCAAAATCTATTCCTGAGGGCTCCACACTCATTCAAAGTCACTCCTAAAAATGTAGTTCTGCAGCATCACTTACAGAAAATGAATGTGTTTACACTAATTATATAACCCACCAAGGAACCACCAAGTCTGCCCAAAGAGAGTAACTGCATAACTATCTATAACCCATGCCGTTGCTTCAGGTGTACGTTATATCCCCACTATCAAGTCCACCATTTCAGCCCTCCTCCTCCTATGACGGGGTCAGGGCCGGCTCCAGGGTTTTGGCCGCCCCAAGCAGCCAAAACCAAAAAAAAAAAAAAAAAAAAAAAAGCCGCGGCCGCAATCGCAATCTGCGGCGGCAATTCGGCGGGTGGTCCTTCACTCCGAGCCGGAGTGAGGGACCGTCCGTCAAATTGCCGCCGAATACCTGGACCTGCCGCCCCTCTCCCGACCGGCCGCCCCAAGCACCTGCTTGAGAAGCTGGTGCCTGGAGCCGGCCCTGGACGGGGTGGCCAAACTTATTGGCCCTCTGAGCCGCACTCGACAATCTTCAGAAGTTCAAGAGCCAAGGCACACTTGCTGGGGATCAGGGCTTCAGCCCCACGGGAGGCACCTGACAGGGCTTCGGGCTTCAGCCCCGCTCCTGCTGAAGCCCCAAGCCCCAGCAGGTACACCCCGCAGGGCAGAAGTCTCAAGTCCCCCTCCCCCCCCGCTGGGCAGAAGCCCCTACCGCACCATCCTGCTGCAAGGCAGAGGTCTTGTACTCCAACCCCACAGTCTGCTAAGTGGACAATGGGAGAGGAGCAGCCTGGGGGGCTCTGCGAGCTGCACTTTAACCGTAAAAGAGCCACATGTGGTTCATGACCTACAGTTTGGCCACCTCTGTGCTATGAATTCTGTCCAGGTGGAGATCTGGACCCATGCAGTGCTCATAGTAAGAAAAAGGCTTTAGATGATGAGAGCTCTTTCTGTCTGAGTGCCTCATTCTTTTATTTTTCTTTATTCTCTCACACCCTCAAGTATATAGAGCATCCACCAGTTTCCATCATTAATTTCAGTCTTGTGCTGGTCTGTTCGGGCTTCTGGGTGTCATGCTGATGGATTTCACTTTATTTTTCTGTGGAACATTTCTCTAGGTCACTCTCTTTCTCTCTTTCCAGGTGGTGTCCATATTATCACTTGCTATAGAAGTCGTGTTGGTGGCATCCTTAAAGCGTGTCCTAAATGTGTCCACCATCATCTTCTTATATTTGATGCTTAGCTTGGTTTGCTCTACTCAGAATTGCTGATGTTGCAGGAAACTCTTTCCGATGGACTCTGAAGAACTTCCAGAGGGTAGTTACTTTGGAAGGGTGCTATAAAATAATAATATAGCCACCCCCCCTCTTTTCCATTCAGATCTAGAGGGATACATATCTCCATTGTCTGAGAGGGGGTTTAAGGAGCAGTTGGAGTGCAGCGAATGAGAGCCTTCAGGGATAGATTATGGAAGGGGGTTTCCAAGCAACCTGGGGGATGGCAGCCTGGAAGGCACTGAGAGGAAAGGTGTGGTCTGGAGGGGAGCACAAAGGATGAGGAGGAACACAACGGGAAATGAGATGCAGGCGGGAGCCGGGGACCGAGGCTAATGAGCAGGGGTTGGAGGGGAGCGAAGGAAGGAACCCACTGACTCGGCCGCTTCCTCCTGTCACTTCCCTACGCTTCTGTCAACGCGACAAAGTTACTGGGAAGGAAAAAACCGGCCCCGATACTCCATCCAGGCAGCCTCAAGGCCACCTCATCACCGGGAAGGAAACGTCCCTCCCCCGGGGAAGCCGGATCCCCACCGCGGGCCCCCTCCCGCGAGGCCCGGCCCCTCACCTGCAGCCCATGAAGACGTGGTTGGTCCAGAGCACGGAGAGCGACAGCAGCTGGTCGATCGCGGCGCCCGGGTAACTGGCCAGGTGGCGGAGGATGAACTGGCGACGCAGCCCCCAGTGCCAGTCGCTCTCCTGGTACTGGCGCCACTGCTCCAGGACAGGCTCGGGCACCGCCTCGGGCTCCGGGGGCGGCGGCGGCTGCTCCGGAGGCGGCACCGGGGGCAGCGGCGGCGGCTGCGGGGTCAGGAAATCCCCGCCCAGCAGCATCCAGCCGCCAGCCATCGGCTCGGCCAGCCTGTCCGCCCGAGCCGGCGCGAGCCCGGCTCCCGGCCTGCGGGGAGAGGGAGGGCCAGGCCCCACGTGCGGCCCGAGCCGGGCGGAGGAGAGATCAGCCCGAGCCGGGGATGCCGGGGCGGGCCCCGCGCGCAAACTCCGCTCCACTCCCCCCACGTGCGGCCGCGACCCCCGCGCCGGGCCCCTCACGCGCCGCCCGCACCCCGTTACACTGTAGCTTTTTTTGTTACACGCTCGTCACGTGAGCGTGACGTCAAGAGACCGCGAGACCCCGCGGGAGGGGCCGGGCTCTGCTCACAGCGCCACCTAGCGGCGCCACGAGGCGGGTGCGGTAGCCGGGGCGGCCCCGCGCTGGGAGCTGGGGTCCGCAGCACGAGGAGCGGGGGCGGCACATGGCGGCCGGGCTGGCAGGGGCCCTGCGCTGGGCGGTGCACGCGGAAGGCCGCAAGCCGCCCCGGGAGGGAGCCTCAGGCGGCGCCTCGCCAGGTGTGGAACCGGCTGCTGCCCAACGCGCAGCACCGCAGGCTCAGCCCGGCTGCACGCGCACTAACGTGCCCTTAAGCCTAAAGCAAATGCTGCGCTCCCGCCCTGGGCCCGAGCCAACGTCGCCCCGCAGCACAGCGGGGGCACCTTCGGCTTACAAGGGAAAGCACATTTGGCAGCCCAGCCTCCGGCTGCAGGGGGAGCGCGGGGCCAGGCAGCCTGGAGCAGGATGACTAACACGATTTCCCGCCCACGTGCCGTCTCTGGGCTCAGACCTAGGGTTACCATACATCCTCTTTTTCCCGGACATGTCCGGCTTTTCGGCACTCAAACCCCTGTCCGGGGGGAATTGCCAAAAAGCCAAACATGTCCGGGAAAATGGCGGATCTGCTCCTCCCTGACTCTTCGGCTCTGTTTAAGAGCCGGGCTGCCCGAGCGCTACCGGCTTCGGGCA
>NC_048306.1:13077576-13124726 GCF_013100865.1 Trachemys scripta elegans
CTCTTCGGCTCTGTTTAAGAGCCGGGCTGCCCGAGCACTACCTGCTTCGGGCAGCCCCCGTGCCTCCGGACCCTGTGCCGCCGGAGCCCCGGAGGGGAAGTGCCCAGCTGGGGGTGCAGGGTCCGGAGGCATAGGGGCTGCCCGAAGCCCGAGCGCTACCGGCTTCACGGTTTGCCGGGCAGCCTCCAGACCCTGCGTCCCCAGCCGGCGCTTCCCCTCCTGGGCTCCAGCTGCGTTGGGGAAGCGCCGGCTGGGGGCTGCCCGGCAAACCCTGAAGCCGGTAGCGCTGGGGCAGCCCTTTCCCCCTGGCTGGGAGTGGGAGGGAGGAGGGGGCGGAGTTAGGGTGGAGAAGGGGCGGGGCTAGGGGTTGGGGAAATGGGTGGGGCCAGGGCCAGTGGAGGGTCCTCTTTTTTTATTTATGAGATATGGTAACCCTACTCAGACCACGCCTGCAAAGACAGGAGTGAGCGACTCACGTTGCAGCCTCAGCTAATGTCAGGGGTTGCGGCTAAGGGGGCCGAAGAACTTTCACCTCAATGAACCCAGTGCCCACTGAGCCAGATTTCAAAAGTCCCTCTAACAAAAACAGGCTGGGTCCCCCTCTCAGCAGCCCCAAGCCCTGGGGACTCCAGTACACACACTGCCACTGTATTTTTAAATAATTGGACAGTATATTTTAAAAATGTAAAATCTACATCAGGGGAAATGATTTTCCTAACTCAAACATTTCTCCTTGAAATGTCAATGTAAACATCTCCTTCCCCCCCCCCTCCCAGTTGCAGTCCAAACATTGCAGTGTTGTGGTAGTGCATCAGAACCAGAAAGGGATGCAAAAAAATTAACCCTGGAGAGAAGAGAGCGGACAGCAAGAGGTGAAGAGTTCTGGCTGCGTTGGGGAAAAACCCTACTTTTACATTTGGAGACCAGCAGCCACTTGTTTCTGCACTTACCTCTGATGGGTGCTGGATGGTTGTGGGACACTAAACCATGATAATAATGGCAGACAGAGAAAGCACAGAGGAAAGGAAGTTTCCTTCATGCCTCAGGCACAGATCTAATGACCAGCACTCCGAGCACCATCTTGCAACTCCTGTACCTTCTGTTTCAGAGAGATCATGTCTATGCAATGAGCAACTGTCATCTCTGAAAAAGATAAAATACAAAGCATCCCAAGAGCCTGGGGAGGGGGGGTGGTAGCAGAAACTGCATCTCTGTTGAGATGTGGGTTGACGACGGTGATGGTTGACATACTGGAGTGGGGGTCAGACTTATTGGCCCAAATACCTTGATTAAACACCAACTTGTAGGGAGACAAAAGACCTGAAAACTTAAGAGTCTCAAATTTGCCATAGGAGCAAACTTCTGGGGTTCCAGAGAATAGGCAGGTGGCTAATGTTCCCTGTATATGAAAGAGCCAATGCCTACACTGTTATTACTATACATAGCCATCAAACTGGATTCTATACATATAGGAAAGGGAACAGTACCTCCATAAGAGATACAGGCAACTGATAATACAGTGAGTAAGGGCCATGCACCCCTCCTGCAATAAATCCCATTGATATAAATGGGAATAGGTGCCTAAATAATGCCCACTTGATAATATGGCTGATTGCAGGATCAGGCCAGGGCTGGTGCAACCACTAGGCGGTCGCCTAAGGCGCCAAGTGGTTGGGGGCACCAAAAAGCGGTGCCCTGGCTCGGGAGGGAGGAGCCACCTTCCGGAGGCACCGGAGAGCCAGAGCGTCGGCGTGTAGGGGCGGTGAGGCCCAGCCCTGGAGGAGCCGGCGCGGCATAGGGGGCAGCAGCCCTGCAAAGGTGGCAGCACTGCTAGCGGGAGCAGCAGCATCCCTGCTCCTCCTGCCCAGGCTGGGGCCCGGTACCGCCCCCCCCCCCCCAGGGGCTCCTGCAGGCTGCAGCAGATACATGTGGGCGCCAGCCCCCATGCGCCCCCCGGTTCACCCCTCGCCACGCTCGGGCTCTGCGGCTCCTGGACCTGTGAGCCGCCGCCAGGGCACAGGGCCCTGAGCCTGCTCCAGGGGGGGCAGCAGCGGCTCACAGGCCCAGCAGCCACAAAGCCCGAGTGCGGTGAGGGGGAAGCTGGGGGGCGCATGGGGGCCAGTGCCCACATGCATCTGCTGCAGGAGCCCGCGGGGCGGGGGGGGGCAACAGGCCACAACCCAGGCAGGAGGGGCGGTGGGCGCAGCTGCTCCCCACTAGCAGCATCACCGCCTTTGCAGGGCTGCTGTCCCCCTGCGCACTAATAAGACTGATTTAGTTTGGCTGCCAGGGTGAGTCAGAAGAAGAGCTCTGCCTCTAGATTTAGGATTCTTCAATAACTTGATATCCCATCACATTGCATTTTTGGCCTTTTGTGTTTGAAAAGCAGATTCTGTGTTCACCTTTGGAAATCTTGGTTACATTCCAGAAAAATGGTACCGAATTCAGAAGAAGCCCTAGATTATAGCTTATCATGCAAAATGGGAATATTCTTCAGATAAAAAAAGACGAATTACCTGGTTGAGAAGTAAATATAAAGTATTTTAATGTGTTTATACAAAGTGAGTTTGTTTATACTTGGATCATCACATCTTAAAAAAAGTCTTGTTTTACTAACTTTAATATTGTTAAAAATTCACAAAGAAAGAAAATGACTTTGAAAGTTGAGTATGGAAAAACAACCCCCCCGCTTTTCTGCCTTTTGAGGTACTGTTTGAGATTCAAAATATGCTGTGCAAATATTTGAGTAAGTCAAATGAAAATCAATGAACTCATATCAACTAAGCCACCAAGTAGTTCGGTTTCCAGAGGATGGGGAGACAGAAATACATTTTTTATCTGAGATAAAGAGCCTAGATTTTCATTAAAGTTGCTGAAAGTTAGATGAGCAGTCAACTGAGTGGGATTTGTCAACTGCAAAGTTGATTCTTGGTAGGCTATGCCAAGTGACTTTATTTATTAATTTGGATTTCATTCTAAAAGAAACATCCCACAGCCATACGCACCACTGACAACCTGCTCAGCTGTTTGTCTGTGCACCTGTTATATCATGTCTTTAGATTGTAAACACCTGGGGACTATCATTTACTATGTATCAATTTAGTTGCTAGCACAATGGGGCCCCAACTTGGTTGACGCCTCTGGCAATATAAATCTTTATATTTTTAAAACACAGTACCATAGGAATTGTAATACATAACTCCATCCAGAGTAGCAGCATTTCTCCAGCCCCCATGCTACACGCACTGAAGCATGTGAGTAACTTTAAACATAGCAGTTGTTTTGCTACCTGATGGCCGGAAGCAGTAGCTCTAAGCACCACCAGGGCTAAAAGCGTAAGCCAGGCACTAACAGACATTTTTGCCCAGGTAGGTTGGCCTTCTGACATCCTTACGGGACCTAATTTCCTGGCAGGGACCATGAAAAGCCTGTGGGAAGCTCCTGGGGTGAACCACTTGGTGGCCACCCCTGACCATCATCAAACAAATGGTCTGGTGGAGAAGTTTAATGGAACTTTGGGGGCCATGATACGTAAATGAGCACTCCAGTGCTGTATTGTCTAATCGTCAGTTAGTAGATGCAATGGCATTTGAAGTGCTCTTTAACCATAAACTGGCAGATTAGCATTGTCTTGCACCCTAGGACACACAGTACATGATTGCAAGTAGTCCTGCTTAAGGGACTCACTCTGGGTACCCTTGTTGCACAAATTCCCTCAAAAGGTGCTGGGCTGCAGACTTGTCATGTTTCCCTTACACCTTTCTCCACATTGGTTGCAAATATGGTAGCATGTCCTCTAGGGATGGTGTACCATGCACACTCCCTAGCCCTGTTCTCTGGAGTTCTTGGGAGGCAAGGTGCCTATTCAATTGAAAATGAGGAATGTGGGTGTCATGTTAGCCCAAGGATACGTCTATGTAAGAGCCAGCTCTATTAGATGTTCCTCTGAGTTGCCTTGCAACGGAGAAGAATGTGTGTGTTGCAGGAATTCTGAGGAAAAGCTGGGAATAGAACATGGATCTGCTCACTCCGAGGCATGTGACTCACACACAAGACCTTCCTTCTTAGCAGCATGTACGATTTATACTATAAGAGAAAAAGATTTATAACCCAATAATAAAATATCCCCTTGCCCTTGTATTGTACGACTGTATTCATTACTGATCATTAAGAAATATCTTTTTAATAATCAAGAGGTAACCGGTGCAGTTAGAGCTATAAAGGCTCGTTGGGATTTGCCCCTCAATGAACCGATGTGCAAGGGGGGTAGGGGAGCGCAAGGTGGACGTTTCGCCTAGGGCACAAAATATCCTTGCACCGGCCCTGGATCAGGCCCCTGTGTGTGATACTCAAGAGTTAGTATAGACTATACAGAGCAATTAAAGAATGCATGAGGCATCCATGGTCCCTTTCATCTGTGACCCCAAGTCCAGCTCCTCAAGACAGGAGGCCTGAATCTAGTTCAATAAAGCAGTATCAAGTCCTTCGCAATAAAGCTATACAACCACGGAGGCCCTCCTGCAGCAGAGCAGTTCCCAAGGCAGGTGAAATCAACCAGGGAGCAACAATCAAGGGAAATGGACATTTTAGGCTGATTGGAAACATAGACCTGCCCTGCTACATGCTGCAGATTTGCAAATAAACCGCTAATTGCAATGGTATGCCTATCCTGCAATAAAACACCCCTGGCTGGCCCATGACAGCTGACTCAGGGTCGCAGGGCTCGGAGTGTGGGGCTATAAAACTGCAGTGCAGATGCCTGAGCTCGGGGTGCAGCCTGGGCTCTGGGACCCCACCAAAATTGTAGAGCATTGAGTACAATTCTGCTCCAACTGTATCTAAAGCCACCTCTTAAGCAACCAGTTTGTTAGCCCCCGGAGAAGTCACTTAGGAGAGATTTCACTGCACTTTTACTCTCCAGTTTAGAGAGCTCACCTACAGTTTCATAACTGACAAACAGTCTTCCCTCAACCAACCTAGCATCTCCTAGTTGAAGCTGTTTTCCCCCCCCCCATTTGAGAGTACTGCTGTAGTTAGCTGTATATAAAAGCAGACAAATATAAACTGTGTTATAAAGATGAAATACATAGCAAGTACATGACAGGTTGTTCTGGATACTTTAAATACAGTATTTCATTGCTCATTTTGGCAACGATTCTATCCATCTGAGGTTTCACACACACCCAAACAAAAACATTGTTAAGGTTCAGACCAGTCTAGTTTAATCAGCCAACCTCAAAGTGCAAAAAGCAAACACATCCCATAAAAGGCAAAGAGCAATTCAATATTTACATTTTCAGTTTTAATAATTGGCAGTGTCAGTAACACACAAGGAAATGTAACTACCAGCCGGACACCGCCTTCTGAAAAAAGGCAGCTAAACAATTCTTTTATCGTAAAGTGCAACAGGCTAAGAGTAAATCCATGTTGAATTTATAGAGCTTTCGTGCACAATCCTTTTTGGCATCTAAGGTAGTTCTGTATTTTCACCTGCAGTTCTATCATCTCAGGCTCTGATCTCCTAAATGAAGCAGACAGAGACCTGGGAAAGAATCGTATGCAAGATCTCCAAGGACAACCCAGAGTGTGCTGCAGGAAGTGGAGCAGGAGGCACTTTCCATCAAGTCAGGACTGCGCCAAAGCTTCAGCACGGAGTTACGGGTGTTGTGCTAGAGATGAAGTATTTGGGAGGAGATGTAAAAACTCCACAACCTCCCCCGCATCACCATTACCCCCTCCCTATCTTCTCGGTGTGTTTTCCATATTAAAGAACCTGTGATACTTCTGACAAACGTTAATCCCAGTATCCTGGGGCTACATTGCAAAATGGCTCATCTACTGAGCTGCATACATTTCCTTTGAAGAGAACACATGACTGGCAGATTGATTGACTTAGGGGAAACCCTCAGCACAAACAACAGCAGGACACGGCTGGGTTTTTGCATTTTTCTTTTTAATTGAAAATTTACATTAAAGTTAGAAAGGTATCACGCTTAACAGTGCTGGTTCTTTAATGTTTGTCATGTAAATATATATGCAGTGCAGTTATTCACACTTCCATTTGTAAAAAGGAAACAAAAAAAAATAAAGGAGAGAGACAGTAGAATGCAGTTTGGAAAAACATGCAGTGAATGTTCCAAGGAAGAACGAGACAAGCAAAAAAAATGAGACAGGCGTCAAATGCATTTTAAGGACACTGCACTCTACTCACATGCTATTTGGATGGAGTATCACCAGCCACTGACAGCTCCGCCCCTCCCCTTTTAATAAGTCTAAGTGTAAGATCATTCTCTAACTAAAGCGCACAGGGAGAGGTTAGACTATTTGGAGTGTTTTACACAATACATGATTTCACGTTAAAAAAACTCACTCAACCTGTAGTCAATCAGGTGATGCAGTTTAATAAGGTGGTGGAGGCACAAATAACACTAATGGAAACATTTCGTTTTGCTTTATTTCCTTGTTAAAATTAAGTATTTTGTGGCTGTCAATATGGCAAATCACCCCTTGTTTATATCTCCTTTGACATCGAATGTAACAGTTTTCAGAACAAACCAACAAATTCACATACTGAAAACATCCCATCGGCCTTCCACGGATCCTTAGGGGAGTCCATGACCCTTCTATTAGGCCAAATTAGAGGGAAAAACATGGTTGTAACCCAACGTTTTCAAAATTTGGCTACTCATTAATCTAATCACATTTCTGTGGCTCCTCCATGTTTTTTGTACATGATCAACTTTCCCCAATATTGTGCGGTCTTGTCACACAAAATACAAGACACTTCAATTTTAAATACCATGCAAGTCAGAAAAGAGCTTCTTTCCAAGACACTAACACTGAAGATTTTTTCCCCCCGACATTATAGGATCCCTAAACTCTTCTACAAGTGGCAGTCTTCTCCCTCAGACACAGTGCAGCTGGCGAGGACAGATTTAAAAAAAGCTACAGAAAGAGAAAAACAGGGAGATTATCAAAAAGGAGAAGGACATTCAAAAAAGCAAGAAATAGAGACTCAACATGAAAACAATAGAAGAGAGATGGGCACATGCATCATTTCCAGGAAATTACGGATCCCGCAGGGAGCTGCTCAAAGTGCTTGAAGAAAACCAGACAAGTTAAAACTCATTTAAAAAATACTTTTAATAGCATAATAAAAAAAGTAAAATGATCTAAAACAACCCGCAATGCAGCAAGTGAAAGCAAGATGAAAAGCCCCTTTCAGCTAATCCCTGGAACCCCTGACAAAGTGAAACTGACCGATTTCGGAAAACATGCTTACATTCCACAGAGCAGAAAGAAGCAAAAGCTTAAAATATTTAAACTTCTAAAAAAGAAACCAACGCTTTTTTGGGGGGAGGGGCAGGAGGAGGGGATTGTCTTTACAGTGAAACAGGATACCTGAGACGAATATAAATAAATCGCAATCAAGAGTTTTAATAGTCCTGATTTCTAAAACGAGGCCACACCTTAGTTTCAGTTATGGATTACTGCACAAGGTTAACTGAGCACTTGACTTGAGTGACTATATGGACGGAAAGATGACTAAATACACACACCACTCTAGTGCTTTAAACTCAACTCCCCCTTAACATCAATGCATATCACAGAGAACAGATTATATGCCAACCTTAGAATGATACTATTTGGAACGCCTTGTATCAGTGTATGGTTAACTACTTCAGAATGTAGGACTACACCTCTACTTCGATATAACGCTGTCCTCGGGAGCCAAAAAATCTTACTGCGTTATAGGTGAAACTGCGTTATATCGAACTTGCTTTGATCCGCTGGAGTGCGCAGCCCCGCCCTCCCGGAGCGCTGCTTTACCGCGTTATATCCGAATTTGTGTTATATCGGGTCACGTTATATCGGGGTAGAGGTGTATATACAGCCCTAGGGCCAGGAGTTTTCCAGAAGATTTGGGGCAGTATGTGTCCCAAAAGCTTGTCCCTGAATATAAAAATCATGGTATTGAGTAGAAACAATGAAAAGTTTACCTGAGTGGTATCTATCAATGTCAATCAGTACTTAGCTTTAAAATGAGCATGTGAAGACAACTGATTAATCTTCTGGCAACAGCAGAACTGTCACACACGCATTGAAGTAACCAGCTCCCATTTAACCAGAAGGGTATTTGAGTGGGAAAGGGGGTGGAGGGAGGGGTACGAGGGAAGAGGGATATTTGTTTCAAACTTTGTAAGATGTACAAACTTCAGATCTTTCTAGGTAAAATTCTCTCTCAGCCTATAACTCTGCATAGAAAGATCATTTTTCACCCAAAATGACAATGTAAGTGTGCTTATCTTACACAGAGTTTTAAAAAGTTTAAATGTGTTATAAAGGTGATATTTGCCAACACGGACCCTGATCCTGCAATGGGATCTGTGCCTGCAGACCCCTGCAACAGGCAGAGCCCAGCGCACACAGATCCGACTGCAGGATCAGGGCCAGTAAGAATTTCAAATGAGGATTAAAATGTCCATTTTTAGGCACTGTGACTTGGGAAATCAATCAAATGAGAAAGACAATTAATATTTTACAGCTATTATACAAAGCTAATCCAAGATACAAGGAAAGTTCTTAACCTCTCAGTCATGCCATAATCAAACCTAGGTGCTGTTGTCTTCTTAAACTCACCAATAAATATATTTTAATCTGTACTGTTATTTTGACAGCACAAAAAATAAGCACAGAACTTATTTTCACATCCCTTAATATGGAGAGGAGGGGGTGTCCATTAAATGTAGGGGAAAAAATTGAGATTTAAAATTACAATGTCCAAAAACCTCATTACTGACTTATGTTACATGATTTAATAAAAGCAATAACCATCAGTACACAGTAAAGACAGACTCATGATGAAGATATCTAAGAGAGCAGTTTTGCATAGGAAGGCCAGGACTGAAATATTATGAGAAGCTGTCAGTTTATATTAGAACCTCCAATTTAACAAGTAAATGAAGGTCCATTCCAGCCCATTGTATTCAGGGATTACTATTCAGTACAGAGCCATGGATTACTGTAAAAGAAGGGCAAAAAAATGTAACGTTAACCAGAATTCACTGTCTGAGGAAGACTATTTTAAACATTTCCCCATCAAGAAATATACAAGACACTTACATGCAGACTGTGGTAAAATGTATATTTAGTGGTCAAAGTGTACCTGGCCATGGGGTGAAATACTGGCCCCACTGAAGTCAGTGGCAAGAGTCCCACCCTTTCCGTGCAAATCGCGCATTAAAAAAATATTTTGCTGAATAGAAAAAGTAAGCAACTTGGCAGCATCTGCTTAGGAACACACGCTGATCTTTTCTAGGCAATACTTTATGTATTGAAAATAAAAAAATTGACAGGTCCTGAAGAACAAATCACATGGAAACATTGCAACATATCTTTCTTCATAAACACCAGTTTGTTCTAGCAAGCAAATATGGGCCCTAGCCATCAATGTTCCCTGAGTTCGGATCCAGAGTTTGTTTCAACCCATCGCAGTCATAGGGCAATAAAATTAAGAGGACAGCCTAGACTGAATCAGATCTGAACCTCCCAGAAAGGGGGGCAGGGCAGCTGTTTGGATCTGGCGTTTTGGTTCAATCCACCATTGGGAAAGGGAATAAATCACAGGGATTTTGCTGCAAAGATTGGATCCTGATTTGAGTTTTCCCAAAGTTTAGGGCGGAGGGTTGTTCCATCCTCTGGGTTTTGGCGCAGGCCCACCCTGCTAGCACGGCAAGTTTTGTAACAGTCACTTAAATTACTCAAATTAACCAAAGCACATCTAAATAATGATGGATTAGATATTTATACATGAAATGAAAACAAAAAGAAAAAAGCCTCTATCTATAGGCAGCCACATTTCACCAAGATGCAGGACTACAGCATTCACAGGCAATCTGTGATAGGGCTCAGGAAGTCATGGCACTAAATGCAACCAACAAGCAGCCGTGCTCTCTTACCATGCAGCCGTGAAACAAACGTGAGAAATAACTGTAACAATTTAGGACAGAGAACGCTAGTTCTGAAAGCGCTTGGCAAACGTGCTACCGATCTAGGGAACAGATAGCAGCGTTTAGCATCTCTTGTCAGTTCCACACAGGTTATTGCTGGGTTCTTCACCAAAAGACAGCCAAGGATGCAGACTCGTTTGCTTTTTTAAGAGTGATGAGAAGAGGAAGGGAGTGGGGGGGTAAAGATGGGCAAATAGGCACAGTGGCGTAACTGCATGTTAACTGAATGTGGGAGCATTCGGTTCTGGTGCGAAGGGAAAGGTTCTACAGGAAACCCGAACTGAAAATGAAAGAAAAAGGCAGATTAATGTTTTTATGGATTAATTTAAAAATAAAAAATAATATGGTTCTTAACATACAAAACAAATGAAAAATGTTACTACGTGTTAATAAAGTTTAATTGGACTGATTACAAGACATGCTTTTCACACAGGCACACAAAGCAGTGGGATAAACCAGGCTTCTTTTTAAAACAATCCTTTTGGATCTCTGCAGATTGCAGAATCTATCATCGGTGGATCATTTATACCCTTGCAAAACAGTGACACCCTGTAGTACTCTAGGGATCAGTAAGTATTGCGAGTAGTTTTTGAATGGCTGAAAAAGTACCAGATATACATATTAAGCTCAGCAAGGACAAATACCCATTCAAAAGGCACTGTCTTGCAATTGTGTATTTTGAACAAAAGAACTTTATTGGATTCAGAGCCCAGCGCACAACAGCGACCAGTTACAAGGACTGCCAAAAGCAATCCAAAACCAACAAGAATCAGTAATGTTCACTCCAACTGCATTTTAGCACTGGGGGCTTTGTAATCTGCACTAGAATGAACATAGCTGTTCTCTGAGCTTATTTTCCATGTTCAGATCCCAAAAAGCAAAGAATTGTTCTTTTCTTTGTTTTACACTGTTATGATCAGCAAGAACACTCATCTGGTCAGACAGCTCGAGAGATTTCTTTGGTGTATTTCAATCAGTAAAGGACACTTCTGGAGATCTTACCATTAAGTGGAGCTTGGTAAACGCGTTAACTTCAATTCAAATGCCTCACTTACAAACAAACATTTACTTCCTATTCTAATTAGGATTGTTTCCTCCCTTTCTGAATAAAATTAGAACTGGCTTTTATTTCCCTGTTTAAGAACAGACTGTGGGTTTGTTAATAGCTAGATCCTAAAGACAGAACTTATTTTAAATAGGTTTTAGTAAGTGTGTGTGCGATGGTCCAAATGGATACGATTCTGATTCTCTTTATAAAAAGTAGGTAAATATTATGATTTTAAGGGCATGTTCTTACAGCAGTGCATGCAGTCTCTATTAATGTTGACAGGGCTGACGCGCCACCATTTATCTAGTAGGAAACTGAAAAACTTACATGTACGCTTATTCATTCCAGCTCTAAGAAAAGTAAGTAGACAGCTGTAAACATCAGTTTATTCTTCATCCAGCCCAGAGAGATGTGGGTGGCTTTCCCTGTCTCCTTCAGCCAGACGAGTGCGTTTCTCAAAAGTTGTCATTATATAAATTATCCTCCCCTTTACAACACAGACCCTGAATGCTGAAAGCACTTGCTGACTGCAAGTTACATTAACCCTGTTCGGCGTTGGAGGACATGCATCCTCATGTAGACAATGAAGCCTCCCTAACGCTATGCAGCCCACAACATTTCCATGCTACGCATGTGGTGAGAATAGTCGTTAGAGACGGAAGAGATCAATGATTCAATGACCAATGAAATTGCAGTCAAGACAAACCTACTTATGCAGGGTGAATAGTTTTGCAAGGCTAGTAAAAATTCCTTGAGGACTAAGGTACTGACCCATGTAAGGAAGAAGCATTTTTGTTGCCTCTCTGCAGGAGCATCCAACTACCTTAATCCTGAGTGTGCACGGCATGGCCCAGAGAGGCATGTGTCAGTGCATATTTACAGGGGAGGCTTTTAGAAGATTGACTGTATCTGGGGTGCTAATCTTTTTTGCCAAAAATCCCATGTTTACTATTAAAGACTACTAGCACCTCTTGCTCGATATACAAAGCATAAATAAGGTTTCTGACCTCTTAATCTGACTTATGGAAGCCTGCAACCTGTGATCCTGGATCGCTTTAGATAATCAACCTGAACTGGATTTTGTCTTATTTGACAATAGCTGATTTAAAAAAATAATTAATGCTTTGTGATTATATGGTGCCTAGAGGGGAATGGAGGCTCAGAGAAGTTCAGTGACTTGCCCCAGGTCACAGGTAAACCAGTGGCAGAATCAAGAATAAAACTCAGTTTTGAAACCAAGTCCTGCACTCTAACCACGAGATAAAACTTAGAGAATTTTTTCACTTGACCCTACATCCTAGATTAAAACAAAGCCAATTTTCACCAGCTAGCTTGAGTCTATTATCACCATATGCATTTCTATAGCAACTGTTACCATAGTATCGGAGAGACCTACAAGCTTAAAGAATATAATTTATAACTCTACAGGGCTAAAAGAAAAGAACACAACTTTTAAATTAGCGACACAAGCTAAATGGCTGTGAAGCTCAAAAGGAAATGTCCTGACTTTTAGTATTACAAATCAAAACAGTTCTATAGGAATAATCATGCACATTACTTTGCAGCATCTTCAAAGAACATACACACTTCCCCTATGCATTGTCATTTTGTAACAGGGTATGCACAACAACAGACTGGTAATACATCCACAGTGCCGAGAAAGGGTGAGAAAATTTACTGGCTTTAGGTTTGTTTGTTTTTTGTTGTTTTTAAGAACTGTAATTGACCCCACTGCAAGGTCTATTTTAGTTAATAAAGCTTACCAGGACAATGTACCTCATGCACCATGCAGCAAACAGCAGTTAACTGTAAAACAGCACACAAGTAAGAACTACTGATGATGGAATGACAATAAAAAAGGAAATCAAGTCATGAATTAGCACAATTAATGAAGTCTGAACTAAACAAAGAAGTGAGAAGTGCGGGGAAAGAGAAGGGCTAGTTTATGTTCAGCCATTATGAAATGAAAGAGTTAAAGTACTGTGTATATAATCCATGGCTTGTTAGAGAGATTTCCGATCTAAATACTGTAACTGAACATATAGGACAATATCAACTGTAGGATTTAGGTAGACAGCAAAGTACAATATCACATTTTAAAGACAGCTATTGTATTTGAGAGCCAAGAACCCTCTTACTCAATCACTCTGATCCCACCCAATGCTGGCTTCAGTGCTCAATGGTGTTTTTCTGGGCCCCTAAACTTTTCAGTGAAGATAGTACTAACCCTTTCTGGCCTGATCAAGCTGAATTCTATGAATGATACATGGGCGGGGCGGGGGTGTCTGAACTCAGATACACAAAGCACACTTGGGTGCTTCTGGAGCTGTTTATACTGTAGACACACATCATGTCATGGAATAAGATAATCTTTCTTTCTATACAGCTCTGGCAAGATCAATCTTAGGGCAAAAGGTCTTCAATCCACAGTGCAGATCACTGTTCCTGTTCTGCAAGTAACATTTCTATGGATGTCAGCGAGTTCTAAATGTGGAACACATGCAGAACATGCAGCAAGGTGAGACTCAGGTTGGAGGATGGACTTTTGCCCTCTAGATCACTGCATTTAGTCCTGGTCACCTCAGTAACAAAGTTGTTGAGGAACTGAAGGGAGCATAAAACAGAAATAAAAATGACTAGGAGGCTGAAGGAACCAACAAAGGAGGAAAGGACAGAAAAGCTAATTAGTCGACAGCCACAGCTTTACAAGACTTGTGCAGCCTAGAGAAATACTGAGATTGTAGCAGATTAGAAGGACTAAACTGAAACCTAAAATGGTATCTTAAATGCTGGACCTGGTTCTTAACTGCTGAACTAGTGATGAAACAGCTACAAAAATAAAATCCAAACAAAGAGGGGCCATCCTGTTGTGACAAGCATTCTCATCCGGCTCCTCAGGCATCTCCTGTACTCTTCATATTAATAGGACTAATTGGTTTATTTAAGACTGCTGACTGCATGCAAGATTTACTCTGCATTTGCACAGATGGTCTAGACAGGTGTCAATCATGGAAACTATAAAAACAGATCACATTAGTTATATGCACAATGCTACTAGTACACACACAAGATGGCAGTGGAACTCTGTTTCAGGTAATATACCATCGCAGAGAAATAATAGCTGCTCACTTCTGGGTGGAATGACAGGCTGTTTAAGTGTGCACAACTATGTTGCTCTCTAGTGGTTGCAGACTAAAGGTTATGGACCCAATTCTCCACTCTGTTACACTAATTTTCCCACCAAAGTAATACCACTGGAATCTTCCTTTCAACTTAATCTCTTCACTTAGTTTGAGTCAGACACCAGGTTCTTACATTTTTCCATGAAAAAATATTACTTGGCTTGTGTTGTTCTGAAGCAGCTAGAATTTATTAAGTAACAACTACAAGTCCTAGGATCTGCATGTATGTATCGAAGGTGATTAGCTTCAATGGAAAATGTCCACAGTGTGACCAGGAGCTATAGGAAGAGCTCCAGACAAGGGAAAACTCAGCTCTCCCTTCACTTAAATCAGTGATACTCAGACCTCAATGGTTCAGGAGCTAAATTAGCGATCAACATTACCCAAAAGAGCCACAGTAGTGTGAATTCATTGTTTCATTTACTAGCTATTATTCTACCAGTAAGATGACTGACCAAGTATTCTACAATTGGTCAACAACATAGTAACTTAGAGTGGTTAATAATTAACTCACACTGTTTTAATATCATGTGCTGCAAAGAGCCACGGGAGACATTAAAGAGCCATTTGCGGCTCCCCAGCCTCAGTCTGAGTATCACGGAGTTAAATAAACAGGTTAATGAGAGAAGAGAAGCTCCTCTGTTCATCTTTCGATACATCCACCGCTCAAACCCTGCTCTAGATGGAGAATACCTCCAAGTGGCTACAGGGCTCTCCTTGCTTTTATACCTAACTACAGCAAACTGAGCTCTGTATGAGACCCATCATGGTGCACCTCTCTAGACCACATGAGATCATTCCCGTCATGCTGCTCACATGTTGTCCACAGGCCAACATGGGAGGTCCCTGAACAAGCATCACATCAGGTTGGATTTTTTTGAATGACATGGCATAGATAGAGGGAAAGACAGCTGAATCCTACCCCAAAAAAAGAAAGACCCAACTAGGCCTGGTTTAAAGCACCCATTGGCTAGTGGCAATCACAACATTACCTCGCCTAGTTAGCACTGGGTTCTTTGCTCTTCAAGATGAAATGTGATGGTCAACAGCTTCAAGCCATTTTTCAGCCATACTAGGGGCTGAAGGTTTGTCTCACTGAAAAGTCGGCCCCTTAGGGATGCCGTGTTCTACTAAGTGAGAAATGGTACTGAGAGAGATTTAAATGAAGAGAACCCAGTTCACCTCTAGGAACTAATAAAGGAAAATCATTGCCAGGAAGCAAACACCAGGTTAGCCACTTACTTTTTTCTCTCCTTTTCCCTTTTAAGAGTCTGTGATCCTCCAGCCTGCTGGGCCTGAGACTGGAGCAATTCAGCTGCCGTCTTCCTCTGTTTAAACGCATTGACTTCATCGTCCAGAGATTTCTTCTTGTCCTCCAGCTTCTTTTTTTCATCCTGATGCAGCTTCTTGAGACGATCAAACTTTTCATGCAGCTAGAGTGACGAAAAGGGGCAGATCATCAAAGGAAAACAAGGCATTAGCAGCCATTCTATTCCAGAGAACACTGAAGTACAGTATTGATTCTTCCTTCATCTGACTCTCCCTGCGGGAACGGATTAGGATCCTATGAGACTGTCATCATAGGTTCATAACAACATGCTATACAGCCCATGGAAATCACATGCTTATTACAGTAATGCCTAGGGCCCCCATTCTGCTACACAAACAGAGTGGTAAACAGTCCTTACCCCAAAATGTTTACAGTTTAGACAATATTTTATTAATATGTCACTGAGAAAGGTATGGATGGGATGGGATAAGTGGTAGGCACTATTTAGTTATAAAAAGTAGCAGTCAACTTTTGTTTCTTAATTTACTTTAATCCATTTATTTTACTTTCTAATGGGATCGCTTAGTTACTTCTTAAATTCGTCTTAAGTACCTAATTAACTAATTAGAGGCTTTAGGCTCTAACAGCGAGAAATGGATTACAGCTATTTCATGCCATATACTTTATTCTCACAAGCCATCACACTACAGCATTTATTCCCCTTATGAGGCTCAGGGAATTGTGTATTTAAATTCCTGCACATGGAGAAAACAGACTGAGGACTCAGCTTCTTTCAAGGCCTCAGTTTCACCCCTTGCATCTTGGCACACACTCACACAGTGTGGAGGGGAGTTCAGTAGAGCAAATGGGAGAACAGACCAGGGATCACAACTGAACTAGGGGGTCTGAGTTCTCCCTAGGCCAGACACGCAGACATAGCACAGTGAAAGTGCTGCACTTATTTATGGTACTGTGATATTGTCTGGTAGCCATCACAAAGGAAGAATGTTGCATTTTCCTACAGCATGCAAATGTAATGACCTGATTTCTTCCCCCATAAAACGGACACAACACACTCCATTCCTGAGCCAAATCTGGACCCTTCTCTCTTTACTGAGCATCACCATGAAGCAAGGCCACGTTCTCTACACATAATGGCAATTTCAGCACCAACTTTTTTGAGGTAAATTTAATGCTCCCAACAGCGGATAAGATTGGAGCTAGACAGAGCTGCCTTTACCTCTTTTTCGGCCTCTTTAAGTTCACCTTCTTTCTCCTTGACTCTCTGGACAAACATTTGCCTCATCTCCTCTTCCTTTTTCTGCAGTTCCCCCAGAAACTCATTCCTCTTGGCCTCATAAGTCTCTTGTAAGCTAAGGAGGGGGGGGGAAAAACAACCAATAATCAGTGGTCTAAATTCTGCTCTCATTTTGTGCATCTCCATTAAAATCCATGAGGGTGATGGCTGGGATGAATGCACATGACAGTGCAGAATTTGACCATGCTGCTCTAATGCCATCAATCATCTTAAGAGAAGGGGCCAACTCAAAACCCACATCCCAACACCCGCAGGACTCTGGGGAAGTTTGACTCCGGATCCAAATTCGGCAGATTAGGTCTGCCTCATTTTGCAATTTGAGTGAGTGTTAAAGAACCATCGGTCATCTCCCCATGAATACCCCAGTACCACATGCCCCAGTACCAGGCCTCCTGTTGGGAGCAGAAGCACTGACTTTGCTTCAGAGAAGATGGAGTGCTTCAAACATTCCAATTCTAGGAGATTTTCACATCCTCATTATAAGTCAAGCACTTTTCTTGTGCTGCTTTTCCCTCCATCCCTGCCCCACCTTCCTCCTCACCCAGTCTATTTTCCTTCTGCCACTTCTCCATTCAAGTCCACGTCCATAGCCCTTTGAGGTTAATGGAAGGCTTTCAATTGGCTTTGGCTCAGACCTTCAGCATCAAATCCTTCACACGCTGCTCGCTAATCCATACGTCTCCAAGCGCCTTTCCTTCCATGTCATTATTAGCTCTGCGCATTATCATACTACTGCCATATATTAAAAGGGCTTGAATGGATGGGCTCTCCAGCCTCATGGTTTAATTAACAAGTCACAGTGATCCTGTCTGATGCAGCAGTTGGTTAGCCTACCTCCAAGGACCACCACCTGATTGTTCTAGTCCAGGGGTAGGCAACCTATGGCACGTGTACCAAAAGCGGCACGCAAACTGATTTTCAGTGGCACTCACACTGCCTGGGTCCTGGCCACTGGTCCGAGGGGCTCTGCATTTTCATTTAATTTTAAATGAAGCTTCTTAAACATTTTAAAAACCTTATTTACTTTACATACAACAATAGTTTAGTTATATATTTTAGACTTATAGAAAGAGACCTTCTAAAAACGTTAAAATGTATTACTGGCACGCAAAACCTTAAATTAGAGTGAATAAATGAAGACTCGGCACACCGCTTCTGAAAGGTTGCTGACCCCTGTTCTAGCCTCTCCCCAGGTCTCTGCTGTTCCTGTAGGAGAGGTCTAGCTTAGCCGTGGAAAAGAACAGCAGAGACCACCTCTGGACACTGGCGCGAGCAGACTGGCAAATCAGTCAGCCAAAGGGTTTACAGATGGACATTTGTTCAAAGGGAAACCACCACATCATGCCTAGCAGGGGCTCCCATGGGGCAAAAGACTCCTCAGTTTCATAAAGAGATTATTTCCCATAGTTCTCTCTGCTTCTAGCATTCTCCTCCCCTCCCCCCCTCCCCTCATTTCACTCACACCCCATCTGCATCCTCCCTTCGTTTGTTTACTTCCCCCACTTTTCTCTCACTTCAGCTGGGCCCACACTGAGGGGTTAACTAGCTGTGGTGGTTGCTCTCCCACTCATTACTGACCAGGAGGGAGGGGAAATCAGCTGGGCTGCACAGAGCCCAATTAATTCCAAAGATCAAACGCTTCAGGAGGTTGGAGAACCGGGTCACAGAGCACTAACACGGTGCTATACAGTAGCCAGCCTCCTGCCAGGGCCCACCGTGTCTCTCTCCAGCTCCTTTCTCTCTTACAACCAGTGCTCCAGGGATTGTACCTGAATGGTTTGCTGTCTGGGTCAGTGTCTTTAAATCCCATTTCCTCCAGTTTGCATCGCCGGTACAGCTCGTAGTGGCGCGTGTGGGTCTGCTCGCGAAGATCCTCCATGTTCACGCGGATCAGCATCTCTCTCAGCTTCACAAAGTCGCAGTGAGTTTCATTTTCAACTGCAGAGTTGTGAGAAGGAGTTACAGAGAGAGACACACACAGGTCTTCTCCACATACCCCTCAGCCTTACACAACCCCATGAAGGGACTTCAATAACTCTTTCTCACTAAAAGCAACTTCTTAAGAGGAGCCCCACAAAGCTATAACCATGAGAGATATGGACGGTAATCCCTAACAGGAAACTAGGGCACGGAGATGCCCAAGTCAGCAGCAGAGCCATAACAGGGGACTGACGGGGACTCAGTCGTGCTTCCACCTACGAGATCACACTGACTCTGGGGAGAATGGTCCCAGCACACCCAGGAAACGCCAGCGAGCAGCACTCACCCTGCACCGTGCCCCATGGATACTGACGGGCTTTCATCATTTTGTTTCCTATTTTCAGCTCCTCCGTGCTGCCAATCACTGCGAACGGCAGGTGGGCCTGAAACATTTCAATAGGTCTGTATTAGTCACCTTTTACTATGGCTACTTAAACCGCCCGGATTACCCACAGCTACCAAGCGAGACGTTGTTGAACACAGGCCCCAAGACACCAGATCAGTCTCCCCTCCATCCCATAAGCCCAGTTGCTAAAGTGGGGTGGGGCAGTGGCCCCAGGGCCAAGACAAAGAAGGGCTTTTGGGACCCCTGTTGCTAATGTTTATTCACTGCCTGGCTCCTCCTGCCAGACATTCACTCCCCGAGTCTCAAGCGAGCTGAACTAGCTGCATTGTGACCAATTCTGCTTTTGTCCTAACAGGCTTGCTCTGCCTGAGGAGTTAGTGCTGTGGGGGTGCGGAAGCAGCAAGAGACCTCTCAGAGCCTCCTTTGCTTTTCTCAGCTCTCAACGTTTCCCCTCTTTAAGACACTCGCGTGAGTGACATGAGAGAGACAACTCGGTACTCAGTGAACGTGACCATCTTAAAAGTCCCGGAGGCTGTTCTGTGGCGCATTAGCCATAGAACAGAAGCAGCTTTCCCTGCCGACACGTCTCAATCCTGACCAGAAGGGACCCTCATGTCTATGGGGGTAGGTCAGTCTCCATTCCCATTCGTACCTCAGCCTCTGCACCAAGCCTGCCAGCCAAGATGCCAGTTGTGGTGGTTTGTCTCAATGTGGGTAAGTAGCTACTGGGAGCGGACATAAAACCAGCAAGATGGCAACTACCTGCAGTTATTGTGGCCTGCATGGCATTTGAATCTGCAACCTAGAAATAAAAGGCTCTGCCCATCACCAATCCTCAGAGCGGTCCAGTCTCGCACGAGAGCTTTCTGATCAAACTAGATTTTCTAACAGCTTTTGATCTGTTCACTCAGCCGTTGACTGCTTCATAAACACACCTCATGAACTCACTGGCAGCAACTGACTCACTCCACACTAGAGGGAAGGAGAGATTCCCAGATCAAGTTAGGGGACAAACCAAGGAGACACATTTTGGAATAGCACAAAGGTGGGAGAACCCAAGTGGTGTTCTGATTAGCTGGAATGTATTAACTCAATTTTCCTAGAAGCACATGGATTCTGGGACTTGGCTTGGAAAAATACAGGGATTAATCCAGCTAAAGCAATCCTAAACTGCATCCAGTTTGCCTGCTAATCCTTCAAAGAATGCACATTTTTCCCTGCACTTGCACATCTTGTAAACTTCAGAGTGATCCTCTCTACATGGCCATTTGTCTTTGCTGTGCCGGTTTTCAGGCTTTGGAGCATGGTTTTTCCCTCACTGCCCAGGTGTCCAAAAAGGTTAATGGAGGCTGCTTTCCACCCCAAGGCAGCAAGTCTGAGAGATCTGAGTATTTCACCCATCTTTTCGTTCTGGGATATTGGCATCCATGAGTAATAGAACACAGCATGGCCTAGTAGACTGAGTGTAGGGTTCAAAGCCAGGCACTTCCAGGGTCTATCCCCAGCTCTGCTACCAATTTCTTCGGTGACCCTGCGCAAGCCACATAACCTCTCAGTCTCAGCTTCCCATTGTAAAATAGGGACCAAACTTCGCAACCTCAAAGGGTCACCGTGCAGATGAAAGGTTAAAAAATGTAAAGAGCTCTATAAACATTAAGAGTTACCAGTCAGGGGCTTGTGAGTACGCTCCATCCCTCTCTCTCTAAAACCTTCCAGAAAAACTTCTGCAGCTGAACTAAAAATGCTGCTCTCTTAGTACATTATTCGGTCTGCTGTGTGACAAACTAGATCTGAAGGGTGGGTGGTGGGGGGTGGGCAGAGGATTATAGCGCATTCTGCACAGCAGTGAACAAATCACACTCTGGATTTCAGCGTTTAAAATAAGCAGCCAGCTCCTCTGCTCCTCCCCCACCCCAGCCCCATATGCTGGATAGCATGCAGTGACATTTGCTAGTAACAGCCATTAAGCTGCACTGAATTCTGAGTAATTAATGTAGCCTTGGGATACCAATTACACCAGTAAGATCAATGACCTTGGCTTTGCTCACGGGAATAAGAATAAGGATTTAAGCTCACAAGTAGGTTGAAAATTTGTTGGATTAGTGACAAGAGTCAAGACAGGGGAATGTGGAGAGATTTGGCTTTAAGTTGACAGGGTTGTATTAGAGCCAGCCTATCCCACTCACTGACACACAGAGCCTGAGACCAGAGATCTGCCCCTCAATCCTCGATGTGAGATACGAGCATTGTGGGGGAGCAGACTAGAGAAGGGGAGGGAGCACCAGCCCCCCATTTTCTGGCACCATTTTTGAGTCAAGCATTAATTCCAAAGGGAACCAAACTCCAGAGCCAGCCCCAGTCGACCTGAAGGATGGTCAGACATGACGCAGGGTTTTGAAAGTGAGCAGGTAAGAGGGGGGGGGGGGGAAATCTCTGCACCTTGAGGATCCCCAGGAAAGGTGGGGGTAGGCACAGTGGTGCACGGAGAACAGCTAGTAGGTTAGTGACTGATCCTGCCATGGGAGTTCACCTATTGACTCGAGTGGAGCAGGACTCAGTTCCTAGTCATTTTAATGCTGTGAGCATCAAACAAAGATTAGAAGCTATTTTCCACTGGCACATGTCAGTGACATAGGAAATACAACCCTGGGGTTTAAACCAGGCTACTAACTAAACTAACAAACACTATGAAACTGCCTGTGAGCATCCATGACAGACTAAGATGAGCCACGCGGCCTTCTCCCGGGCCATACTGCTCTCATCCTGATAGTCAGAATAGTGAAGACATGAATATACACCTCTACCCCGATATAACGCTGTCCTCGGGAGTCAAAAAATCTTATTGCGTTATAGGTGAAACCGCGTTATATCGAACTCGCTTTGATCCGCCGGAGTGCGCAGCCCCACCTCCCCGGAGTGCTGCTTTACCGCGTTATGTCCGAATTTGTGTTCTATCGGGGTAGAGGTGTACTGTATAAAACAAAGGCTGAGTGCTGAGATAGACTCTCAGCTCTGCTGGACCATGCAATCATTCAATACCCTGAGGATGTTCTGGGCAGTCACCTCTATACTCCCACCCAAACCAGCGGGCTGGGGATAAGTTAGCACAGACTTGGGCCCATTATGTTTAGGTTTAACTCCCTCTCCATGAGGGTACAGAGAGCTTTAGGAAGCAAAGTGGCCCAAGGAAAGGATTCAACCTCTCAGCTGGAAAGCAGACATCTGCTGGAAATCAGCTAATTATGAAGGGCTGGAAATACAGTGCTGTACATTTAAAGAAAACAATTAAACAGTTACTCATTTGTGTCCTCATTTTAAATATATTTGGCTTTTCAGACAGAAAAATTACAACCCCCCCCCCCCCCCCACACACACACACACACACACACAGAGTCCAGAGACCTACAGGGGAAACATCTACACACGGAAGTGGAATGAATTCATATTAGCAACTGCCCAGAAAAACAGGATATTACCACCTACAAGGTTATGAATGGGAAATTTGTTTCCCATAGCACAGCGTAGGAAGAGCCAAACGGCTTCCAAAAAAAATATTTGAAAGAAAAGATAAAACTGTAACCGGACTAAAAGAGACTAACAAGGTAGATCAAGGGCCAAACTCTGCCCTCCGTTACACTACCATAAATGAAGAATAACTTTGACGATGTTGCTGCAGGTACGTAAGTGGCGTAACTAAGAACAGAATGTGGCATTCAGCCTATCTAGGCATTTACACTGTGTATGTCGACGTGGTATGGGTCATTGTCAGTCCACGTTGAAGTATAACTGTTAGAAATTGTCAAAGAAAATTCTGTACTTAAAGTGCAGAGACTACAGGTGTCTTTCCAGGACTAGAAAATACTCTTTCCAGAGACTGTGACACCATCTCTTAGGCAGTTAAGAGCCTTCCACTGGACAGCTGGCCTGAGTTTAGCCATGAAGACAAGGTGGATTCTCATGTTGGTGTCATTCTTTTGGTTACTGTCTATTTCTGAGCGTGAGAGAGAGAGTGTGTATGTGTATATAATAAATTACAGTTGGCGTGCTTCCAGCTGCTGACCCTTTCCCTTCAATAACCCATTAGTTACTTTAGGTTGTGACTGTCTATTGGCTCCCATCTTGAGTTCTTTCTTCCATTTCTGTTGTTCCCAGCCTGGTGGATGCTACACAAGAATTCCTGGACCTGTGCTTTTGGCTTTTTAGGATCTTCATAACCACCACTCACTTGGCCTATTTTCACCCCTTTGTTTTTGCCGTTAATTTGCTTGACGTTCAGATATCAAGCAGGTCTGACTGGGCACCACGCAGGACATGTTTACAGTCCAGGCGTTGCATTGCTGGATATTGATCACCCTTTCTGAAGCAGGTTCAATCTTCTGATGACGAATTGGGTTGGCTATTTTTAGAATCGTTTCCTGATGATTTTGAGAACCTTACTTGGGAGCGCCAGCATACCAAGTTTCTGTCTGAATTCCTGTGCTTCTGTGGCATAGTATGTGTGAAACTGCATTAGATCCGTAGCTTCTAATTCAATAGCTGATCGAAAACTTAAGTACTGAGACATCCAGCTTAGAGAGACTTGGATAACTGAAGGAGACCAGTTTGGCTAAACAATAGTTCTATAAATGTCTGCTAATTAAATGTTCTTCACCGGGGTAGCGCAGGTTACGGTGATTATTTTTGCTCTGAGATGACTTTGACCTCTATTAATTCCCCAAGTCCTGTTTAAAACTTGCCATTCACGTAAGCAGTGGCACATGGTTCTTATGAGTTCCCCGGCATGCTGTACAACACCAGGCTTAGGACCAAGTGCCATCAGCCACCTGAGAAGTGTGGTTCTCAAGCTGCAAATGCTCGAGCTACATTACTGACTAGAGGAAGTGTTCTGGGGCCAGTTTGTGCACTTATGCTGGAAACACACAGACTCTCGAGCCACCAGTCAGAGTTGTTCTTTCACAATGACTGGTTTATAAACTGCAATTACTGCACAGTGCTAGTAGTTTACGAGCCTGGAAAGTCTCAGAGCTGGCTCCCAGCTTTTCACAGAGCTTCTTGGAAAGAGTCAATTCAGAAAGATTTTAATATTCATCCAATGAGCCTTCCGATTTGTTTTACAAGGACATTCTCATGATATTCTGAATCTTTCAGATCTAATGTTCTCTCATCAGAGTAGTGCTTTACATTTAACTTCTTGGCTCTTTGCTTTCTGATAACAAACCCGGAGGCTTTATAAGTTTGCCTACTACCAAATCTGGATGCTCATACCCTTAACTAAAATCCTTTGAACTTCTCTCTTGTCTGAGTAACACAAAGCACTTTACAAACAATCAAGCCTCAGAACATCCCTAGGAAGTACACAAGTGTTATCCCCATTCTACACATCAGTAAACTAACGTAGCTTTTCTAAAGTCATCAAAGTAATGTGTGCTGGAAGGAGGGATACAACCCAAGAGTTCTGGCTCAAAATCCTGTGCTCTGCCCACCAAGACAGAACACCATCTGTTTGAACTGTTATTTTCATCTGGCTGTTATTTTAAATCTTAAGAGCAAAGTAGCTTCCTTCGCTATTCTAATTTTAGTTTATTTGGACTTTTACAAACTATCATAATGGAGTGGCCCATGCCAGGCTCCTGGCACTCTTGACACAATCTTTTAAAAATACACTAAACAAGCAAACAGCCCTGTCAATTCCTCCAGATCAAATTAAGTAACCCAGCAACAGCATTGATATAAAGATTAATTGATTCTCCCAGTTCAGGAGGGTTTTGATTTGCACAAATATGAATGATCTGATAGTTAAAGAGAAGCTTAATTCGGCCCTTGGTATGTAGGTCTGGGAAGAAATGAGAAAAGGAATAGAAAGCCTCCCCTTCTTTTAGAGAAGTCTTTCAAATAGGCTCATCTTCTTCTGTTCTAAGAGTAAAGAATCTCTCTGCTTTTGCCTTATGCACTATGATTATGGGTTTCAATCACTCTGCCAGGTTATCTGCAGCACCTGAAGTCTAAGCAGATTCGTTTTATGCAATTAATAAAATAGATTATTAGAATGCATCTTCCCCAGGTTTGATAAAATACCTGAATCAAATTTGGATTCTTTCCTGTATAGTCATTAGTCTTCATTCACCTGGAAATTATGATTTCTATCAGTTTAATGTGAGGATTTAAATGGGATTCTCTCTCTGTTCAGCCACTGGCAATTTCCAGTGTATTTAAAATCTGTGATGGCGACTCCCATTCAAGAGAAACGTAAATGACCAAGGGACCGATGGATGGATATTTACCATGGACCTTCGCATTACCAAGAAAGTGGTGGCTATTCCTCTGTCAATCACGAGAGTCTCAGAGTCTACCTTTTCCCAACATTATTTCAAAGTTTACATCGCAAGAGGATCAGTGCATAGAGTGAGATCCAATAGCAAAACCATTCAAATGGCAAGATCAAACCACAACAGAAAATACAGAAAGCAGCCACAGTAGGTAGCATACCCATCTAATAAAGATTCTTAGCACTTCACATCACATTTTTCCAGGTAGACATTATCCAGATGGGAAAGTGAGGCAGAGATTAAGTGACACACCCAACATAACGAAGCAGCCAGTGTCAGAGCCTGGGCCACAATCCAGGTTTCCCCAACGTCCTGTCCTGTGTTCCAACCCTTTGCAGTGCTGGCTCCCTTTTACACGCTCTCCTTAGATAAAGCCAGAGAAAATATTGTCCAAATACCTTTAGAGAGAAAATGCCTTTTCCATCAAAAGTCTTCAGAAAATGACTGAGATGTGAGGAGATGAGAACATGAGGGTGTCAGTTTTCAAGAGGGCCAAGGTATTTACCCAAGGGATAGTTTGCCCTGCGTTCAGACAGAGTGGCACGGATTCTCGTGTCTGAGACACAATTCAGCCGCAAGCACAAAAACTGCTAAGACAAGTTTTGCGGGTACAGGAGGTGCCCATGAGGCTTGGTCTACACTAAACCCCCAAATCGAACTAAGGTACGCAACTTCAGCTACGTGAATAACGTAGCTGAAGTCGACATACCTTAGTTCGAACTTACCCCCGTCCAGACCCGGCAGGCAGGCTCCCCCGTCGACTCCGCGTACTCCTCGCGGCGAGCAGGATTACCGGAGTCGACGGGGAGCACTTCTGAGTTCGATTTATCGCGTCCAGACTAGACGCGATAAATCGAACCCAGAAGTTCGATTGCCTGCCGCCGAACCAGCGCGGTAAGTATAGACAAGCCCTGAGAGACAGTGTAGGGCTGCCTTTTTAAAAGTTTGGCCCCTCTCTGCATTATGGTGTTTTACACTGGAAATCCAGAGCTGCACAGGAGAATCTCTCTGAGCCACAGGGAAAGAGCTGTTACTTGGACAAAGCTAATGTGCCGCACGCCCTTTTTGGGGAAGGGAACCGTTGTGACTGTTAGTCCCAGCAACAGTCCCTCTGTCTTCTTGTTATGGCCAAAAACTTGCCACCTTCATCAAAGCACCTCCACTGCAGGGCAGTTAGACCACCCAGCCAGATGAGCTTCTGGTTGTGAAAGCATCAAGGCATAGCACAGAGCGATCAGAGCCAGCAAGGGGAGTTATTGCTGTGCAAAGACCTGGCTACATGAGGAGGAAGACCCAAAGGAATATACGACTCTGCAAGAAACAAGAATACAAAAGTACCAACCACTTGGGCAAAAGACCCAGGAGATGGGGTGGGGGTGGAGAACAGCAGAGGGATATGAATGCATCACTGTGTCTAACATAGACAACACTGATCTCAATAAAGCGTATCCCAGAACTCCACTCATGTAGCAGGGCCAGACTTACCCATCTGCCCTGACCTTCCATTTATTTGTCAGCAGCTGCAGCACATGCACGTCAAGACAGCCGCGAAGGGGCTAAAAGGATGCATTATTTCCAACTGTGACCAGCAAGTCAGAGAGGTGGTAAATAAAGCATGGCCTGGGATGAGTTTACGTAACTCGAGAGAGGAGTTGTTTTGAAAAGACAGAGGATGGACCCCTCTGGTCTTCCCCTAACATCCAGTGACACACACTTCACACGCCTCGCTCCATTCCTGCAGAGGCACCCGCCTTCAGGGAACCAACTGCCTGAAACCAACAAAGCCCCTGACCCCACATCTACGGGGAGCATCTACCAATCCAGCCATGTTAGCAGAGTGCAGGGATAGCTGACTAGAGTCAGAGGGGCAGGATGGAGGGGTAGATTTGAATACCCCCCCATGCCAGAATGTATAAGAGAGACTTTCAGCCCATCACACGCTGAATCTGGAGCAACCAGACTACTGAGCCTGGGCGGGAGGGGGAAGAGGAGGACTGACAGATAGACACTCACTAAATTGATCCCTGGTGAAATTACACTGAGACAATGGAATTCCCCCCCACAAATGAATTTGGCCCAAACCGTCACTTTAAGAACAAAACCAACCCCTTTCCCCAGCTTCAAAACAGTGCATCTCTTAAAATAACACACAGTATCAGCACATTTTAAACTAACATAAGACATTAAAGGGAAGTATGAAATTGGCCTTAAAGGATATTTTGAGGGAAGAGAGGATTCTGCTTATTTTGTTAATATTAGAAATTCAAGCTGTATCTACCTTGCAATTCCAGGGACAACTGGGAGAACGAGTGGATTAGAACAGCACAAGAGACTGGCCGTAGAGTTGGCTGTTCAACACACTTTGGATTGAACTGGACTATAAATATAAAATTGCAGCAACATCTTCTTATTGCTCTTTAGAGTGGAATAAAAGAGAAAGTGGAGATCAAAATCAGCCCTGTGTTGAATGAATCACAGCTGCTCTGTTACTTACATTCATCGTCCCGTTGATCTCAGCCACCGATTCATCGTCTGTCGGGAACTGGTAGATCTGCACCCCGTTACTGACCAGCTCACTCGTGATTTTAATTTTGAATTTTGTCAACTCACTCTTGGAGATGGCATCAGATTTGGCAATGATAGGGATGATATTGACCTGAAAGGAACGCAGGGATAAAAGGGATTGGTTTTCACTCAGTCACAATCACGAAAGGAGCAATTTCCATGTCTGGCAACAAAACTTAGCTACACGTGAAGAATTCAAGTGTGTACTAGGCAGCCTTCTCAGTAACGCTGCAGGATATTACGTGGGACCCCACTAATCTGCACTAGCATGAGTGATGGAGAGGTGGCGAGGAGCCCTGTGACAGATTAGTGAGGTTTCACATCGTTTGGAAGAGTAATCAGATGAAAAGGAATAGATGATTGTGGTGATCTGCCCCCTACCTTACTGTCGAGCTTCTTCATCGTTACCAAGTCCAGGGATTTCAGGGAATGGCCTGTGGGTGCAATGAAGTACAAGCAGGCGTGGATACGGGAGTCATGGAAGTTGTGCAAGACTCTCTTTATCTTCAGTTCCTCTTGCAAGTAGGCTTCAAACTGGGCATCGATGAACTCAACGATGGGCTTATAGCTTTATGGGGGGGAGAAAAGAACTGTACACCTTGCAATACAGAGTATTGTCCATTTATTACGCTCCATTATTAAAAAAGTTATCCACTGGTTACTAACCCACAGTGCAGCACCTAATCTCCTGTGAAACTTGCTCGTTTGTAAGCAGTTTGCATTGTGCTAGGACATTGGAACTCCCATACCAAATGGTCCTCTTAGTCCAGTACCCTGTCTGACAGAGACCAGTACCAGATGCTTCAGAGGAAGGTGCAAGAAACCTCATGAAAGGATGGTTATGGAGTAACCTGCCTACAGGAAAGCTCCCTTCTTACCCAGGGCACTTAGTGGTCTGTCAACTTATGCCTTGAAGCATGAGGGTTTATATCCTTATCTCACATAACTATGGATATTATTCTTATTCATATAAATGTCTAATCCTTTTTGGAATCCCAATAAGGTCTTGGCCTCCTTACTGTCATGTGGCCTTGAGTTCCGTGGGTTTAACTGCACTTCTACTCTTTTAGGATGGCTTTCAACACCACCACTCATTCAGTCCTCCTACAGCAAGAAGTCCATTTCCCGCAACATGCTCTCCTTTAGTGTCCTTGTAAAGCGATTTGGAATACCGAGTGCCGGACACACTACATAAAGAGAGTGACTATCACTTAATGGACAAGATGGGGAAAGGGTGTGCTTATTTTAAAAAAAACATGTCAAAGTAAAACCATCCAGAGAGCCTCTATACAAAGCTACAATTTAGGAGGAGGGTATTTCTGTGATCAGCACACTGCTCTAGTGCTCTTAAATCCTAAGAATGGATGTACACTTGTACCACTCTGTTTATGGGCATTGGGAAGCTAGCTGCCAGAGACCAGACCAGTTCTCACAGAGCATTTAATTAGGGGCACATCACATAATCTTGTTTGAAAAAAAAAAAAAACCACTGCCAACAACCAACGAAGACAAAGAGACACTGGACTGTAATTGTGGTTTGCATTGTTGGAGCACAAGACAGCAAGTGAGGAAATGCCTCAGCTCTCTCTGCTCTTTAGACAGGTGGAGCTCAGGCATCCAATGGACGGGATGCAGCGGGGGGGGGGAGAGGGGGTGGTAGTGAGTCGGGTAGACACAGCTTGCAGTAAATGAGCACTGTCTCATGGTCAATGCTCCGTGCAGCGTGGACATTCTGTAGGCTTCTGAGAAGGCCAACTGCCTGCCCTCCACCATCCCATTCCGAACAGCCACAAGCAACAGGGCACAGATGGGTTTTAAAATGTGATTCCTAAGATGTGAGAAGGCAACTCCATTTCAAAGCCACCTGGACCAGTCTGGGTGGAGCCAGGCTAGGGAGCAGACGAGGAACCTCTGTCTGGTTAAGTCAGAGAATAAAACACCCACTTACAAACAAAGCTCATCCCCTTTTCTTTACCTGTCTTCTTTGTTGATCTGGTCCCCAAAGCCTACGGTGCCCACAACGGTCAGTTTCAGACCAACATTGCTCTCCTGAAGGTCATAGGTACTGGATTTCAGCTGAACTCCGGGCTGTGAGTGAGATGCTGGCTCACCTTCAAATTTAGTATTGAAAAGGGTGTCCATCAACGTGGACTTACCAAGGCCAGTTTCCCCTTAAAAAAAAAAAAGAGAGAGAGAGAACAAGTGGTAAAACATTTTACCAGAGTTGACAGTTCAGCCCATCAGTGTCAGAAAAGTTAGCGGAGTGAAATTTCAACAAATGGAAGCAGAACCCATGCTCCAAGTGAACTGTCCAGTGAGCAGAAAGTCACGTATAATGGGAGGCCTGTATTCGCTGGCCACTGGACTGCTGAGTGTCATTTAGATCATTAAAACCTGGACATGAAAGAGGTGAAAAGGGGAAGCAGCATTCAGACCCTGCACAAGTCCCGGCACGGTGCCTTGAACTGAGCTCTTCTGTAGCATAGAGGAGACTGTCACTGTCAAACACAGAGCTCATTAGAAACTTCATTTCCAAAACAGGAAGACTATTCTCCAGCCAGCAGCATCCTCTCCAGCATGCAGCTGCTCTGGTCACGTCAATTGTAGATTCTGCAGAGACCTCTACAGGGAAGTATGGAAACCCACCCCTTGTAGAATTAAAGGCCACATGTGATCTACATACTTAGACTCATGCATTTACCCAGATCCAGTGGCAGGATCAGGGTGCTTGCCTGGCCAGGGACCTTGCCTGCTGTACCTGGGTCCTAACACACTGGTGGCAGTACAAGTTACAAAAATAATACTTTGAAACCTGCTTCCATGCTTCTTGGAACAATACTGAAAAGCAACTTGGATCCAGTCTACCAATACCTGAGCACACTACCTTACCTGGAGAGCACAGACAACTCCCAGGACATAGGTTGGCTGTAGTGCAGAGTTTAACCCAAACTTATCTACCACACATTCTACCAAGAGAACTGTGCATTCAATTCCAAGGGTAGCCTACACTTCTACTATAGCCTCTTCTGATGGTAAAAGTGCTTCCATTATTACCCCACTCCCACTGGTTTTTAGATGCACACAGCTTTCTGGCCAAAGTGGTTTCCCTCCCCGCTCCATCCCCCCGAATTCCTTATAGTTCGCATCTATCCAACAGTAGAATGGAAGCTAAATTCAGGTGTTCCAGAATTAGAGGAGAGAGAAAAAAAAATACGCATTACTTCCAACTCGGACTACATTTTTGCAATGCAGTTAGCTTTCAAAGTTAGTGAAATGACAGAGTTGATGCTAAAACCTATGAATATTTCTTCCTGAGGACCGGTGACTTGGCTAGATTTTAGGGCAAGAAAGCTGAAAAGTTGTGCCTGCCAACTGGCATCTGCTGACATGTCAGCAGCTTACCTGATCCTGCCCACTTTGTGGCACCGTGGCAAAGGCTCACTGCTGAGCCGGACAGGCTGAGGTTCTGCTGCTGGGGCATCTCCGATGAGAGAGGGAGGCAGGCACGCGTATACACGCCCCACAACCAAAAACCAAACTCACTTCAGGAGAAGGAGATGCTTCCTAATTTCTGCATGTTCACTTTTAAAAAGCCATGACGTTTTTGGAAGTAAGTGTGCTGCAGCCCTGCTACCAGACTTGCATTTAATGTTACTTGTCTGTTTTTTCCTCCTTAAAGAACCTCTGTATGCCACCCCCTACTAAGGGCCTGCAATTACCTTTGCAGCCCTGAAGGCGACTCCTCCAGAACATAGTTGAAGCACTGTATATTAGCAGCACAAGAAAATCCTTCACTGCTGTGACCACAATCTACCTGTTCCGAACAGAGTGGCCTTTGATCTCCAGGGTTATAGCTCTAACACCCGAATTCACTACAACTTTAAAATGGAAAGAGTGTGTGTATAAATATTACTGGAGAGAGAGAAAGAGCGGTAACAACAGCTTCCCTCATATACCTACTTATCTTTGCATGTACTGGTAGGTATCAGGATTGCTCATGAATTTGATTGTTGGTCACACTCTAACCTTAGACAAGAATTAGCGCAAAAATCAAAAGGAAAATGGGCTAAAACACAACATCCCAGTTGTAGCCATCCACATTTTTATTAGTACTCTCTTTTGTGCTACATTAATGCACTGACACAGTTTGCGGTATTGCAGATCAAAGACCATTTGCCCTAAAGGAATAGGGTGCCGGGCAACCAAAGCACTACAACTGAGCGTGCAGCTGCTCCCTGAGTTGCTTGGTTGACAATCACATCAGCCTGAGGGCAGAATAGGAGTGCCCAAAAGAAAGGGCCGGATCACATGGGGTGAAAACAGATAAGAAATTTTCACTCAGGCTGCAGTAGAATGTTTTCTCTGTGGGCACCTGCTTGCCCAGCCCCAATGTAGGGGCCAAACAGAGAGCAAATATGTAAAGCATGGCTGAGCGCAGCAACTATTTCCAGAATTTAGATCAGGATTTCAAGACATCCGCTGAGAGTGAAGACAGCAGAAAGCACAAATAGATGCCTGTTATGACCCCACGAGGACTTTCTCAAGGATTCCAGGAAGATGGTAGTTTAAAAAAAGAAAATCTAAACAGATTTTGCGAAGGCTGTGGTATTTCCAGCAATTCCTGCCAAGCTGTACTGCGTTTACTGGTGGGATAAGAATGGTGAAGTAGCAGCATGCATGTTCACATGGATGCCAGTCTCCCTGAGAAATCTCGGAGTCAGGAAGCATGCATGGTACAACAAACAAGGGCTGAATCCTGCTCTCATTGAAATCAAAGGGAATTTTGCCACTGACTTCAATAGGAACATGCTCAACCAGGCGACTCAGGATCGGGAGAGTAGAGAAAATAGACAGAACTTGTGCCTAGACAGAACACAGTGTATGAAAAATAAGGAAACACATTCATTGTTCCGGTTTGTGCACACTTTCCTACTATGCATTTCCCCGTTCGTGTACCAGCAATGGTCATGTCTAAAATTCGGTAAACCTTAAATAGCTGACCGTGCCCCTGGAAAACCATTTAGAAATAATTCTGATATTAAGTCATCCCTTTTTGCCGTCTCCCTTCCCTCACACTCTTTAGCAGTAAGGGCTTTTGCACAAAAACAAGAACTTTGCTTCTATAGAGCCTACACCCACTAATTACCGCTCACCTAAAATCAATATAATCTGGTTGCAACACAACAGATACAGGACTGCAATGTCAGTGTGACTTCACGTGGGAGAAGAAGCAGGTGACCCCTTAAAAAGAACATGTTTTCAAGCCAGTGTCTTCAGTAATAAAAAAGAAAAGAGAAATACGGGGCCTAATCCTGAACCCATCAAAGTCAATGGGAAAGCTCCCACGGACTTCAGTGGCGCAGCATAAAATCATATATCAGTTGCTTTAAGCAGGGACAATGTAAGTAAATTTAGATCCACACAAATTTAGGTTTTGTAAAAACAAAATCTTATAAATGTGAAAGTGACTAAATCGGTTTCCATAGGTTTTCTTTTCAAATCCCAATTAAGACAATTTTTTGTATTTTGATTCAAGAGGGACATCCACCAAATAAAACTTAACCCAAATTTACGATAAAACTAACACCAATGGAAATGCTGCAACCAAAACCACGAGTGACAGAGTGTGTGTGTGTGTGTGTGTGTGTGTGTAAATAAAATGAAGATTTAAGTTTTTAAAATAATAAATACTTCCCTGCCATGTTTAAAAACCCAAACACTGCAGCACTAAGAATCTGAAAGCACAACTGACTATAAACAAGAGAGAAATGAATTTCTTGGTGTAAGATCGGAGAATACAAAAGATGAGCCAAGGGGTCAGCATTAATGTAAAAAATGACATGAGATTTTCAAATCATTTTCAGTTTTTAAGGAACTCTGCTATTTTTAAGAGACGCCTGACTGAAACTAGGGAACAAAGCTATTTTAAAATGAACAAGGGATAAAGTGAAGGATTATTACTGGATCTCAGGAGTTCCTGCTGAGCATGGAGGGAAATTTCAGCTGGCAAGATGATGTGAATGGTGCCAATTGCTTCTTATACAGAGAAAGAAGTCCAGATGGAACAGATGGTATGGTAAAAAGGACAAGAGGCAAAGTAGTATGGGCTCATTCCAGCTGACAGCATTAGAATCTTCTCCAGAAAACAGAAACGATGGATGGGGATGAAGGGACGTTTATTACTGTGAGTGTTACAGTGTGAAAATACTAACAAGAGGATCCTTACTGGAGAAGCTGCTGCCTGATGTCAAGATTACACACACCCAGAGTTCAGTGCTGGAAGATGTATCTAAGGATCATGCAATACTACAGCAGTCTTTGCCCCTCCACCCCCACCCCGAATGCATGTCTGGGAATTAGTTTAGGGAAAGGAAAGGGAGGTAGTGGTGACCTGCCATTGTTGTAACTTGCTGTATCAGGAAGCTCTGACAGCCTGCTTTTACTGAAAAGCAAAAGCAACATGACTTTGAATATACTATATAATATATATATATAACAATAGTTCCCTTAGGGCTTGTCTGCGTGGGGAAGTTTCCCAGCATAGCTAACCTGGTACAATTATTTTGCTATAGCTGCTAGTATAAAGCTCCTAGATGGCCACTATTCCAAAATAAAAGTGATTTTATTCTAGAATATTTACTCCACTTCCAAAGTTCCATTATAACAAAATAATATCTGTGTGCTGGGAAATCTTCCCACACAGACAATCTCTATACCAGCCTGTGGTAGGGGGATCCCTTGTAATTTGTGTGCGGTTTTGGTTCTGCTTCATTAAGGAGCTTGAGGACAAAAGAGGAATCATTTCAAGAGAGTATCATTTCAAAGGAGGTACTTTGAAGCCATCAAGTGACAGGCAGCGGCCATTTCCAGGCAGGTGAAACAATGATGAAAAAAACAAAACAAAACAAAAAACCAACTATCAGTAGGTTTTCAGGCGACTTAAAGAGACAAAGATTGTACTACTATTGGCTCGAAAGTTAATTTTATATTCAATGACACAAATTCTCCTGTGAGTTATGACCACACAACTCCACTGAAATCAACAGAAACTGCATACGTGCACATGAAGGCAGAATTTGACCCCAAATCCAGAAAACTCCATACAATATACTTCCCTCTCCTCTTCTCAGGAGCACTCTTGTTTTGTAAGCAACTTCCTTATGTTGAACCCATTCTGATCAAGACCACAGATCTAAAGATATTACAGTTTTGCAATGGCCCCTTCAAAGTCACAGCTCAGAAACATTACTGCTCTGTTATCATCAAGCACTGCAAGCACCTAGGGTGATTCCAGTCTCTTGACACCATAGATTGACATGTCAGCCAGACGCCTTTGAATCTACCCAGTTTTGCTGTCAAATCTGCTTCAGACAAGTAAAGTGTTCTCTTTGGGAACAGTGCAATTGAGAACTGTAATGATCACATCATCCCAAAAGCACTAGACAGAGCATGAACCAACTTCAGCCCCGGCATCCAACAGCACAACTGTTAATGGTACCTAGACTAGAACCTCTAACACCAGGGCTCAATTTAGGCTACAAACATGAACACAGTTTCACTTCTTAGTACAGAGCTGTCAAATAGCGAGACTACAACTACACTGCATGCAAATAACGAGAAGCGTAGGCTTGCGAAACTGGGAAACACAGTTTGTGAAGAAATTAGAGACCATTCTTATCTGCTGGAGCTGGGTCTCCTTTCTCAGAGTGGCTATGTCACAAACGATGAGATCAAGTACCAACGTGGGGCTCTGTCAGTTTCTCATGGCTCCAAATGGAAGAGGAGCAGATATTTTCATTTTAAAGATTCCCTGAGGGGGAGGAACCACTTGTGTACAGTGGAATACCAGTCTAACATGACCATAATCTGCACTGGCCTATATTGAGAAAACTCACTGAAGCTCAGCCACCCAATTCTACTATCTCTCTGCATGTCACTAAATAATGTAGACAGCACAAAGGAAACAGTCTGAGGCACCAAAATATTAATCCAAGTAATGCCCTGAAGTGGAAGGCAACCAGCATTTATCGCTACAGCTATGGAAGGGAAATGGTTACAGTGAGCGATAATAATCAGGGATTCTGTTCATGAACCTCATGGCTTCTAGTAGGTTGCTCAGTTATTTTTCACTCCCCATTTTTGGCTTTCGTCTCAAATCAAAGATTGATTTCAGCAGAAGACAGCTGAAAATTGCCCTTAATCTGAATTCATCATTAAAAGTCACTTCCAAATCGTTCTTTAATTAAATGTAATCACATTAAGGGATTCAGTAAGAGCAGAATAACAGGCTTACAACCAATGTGGGTATCTATTAAAAATATCTACATAGTCTCCTTTTTCCAACAAAGGTTACTTGTGATTGAAGTGTTTAAATGTTGCTCTTTCATATTTAACTGTCTTACTATGCAATTTGTTATAAACCAGTTGAGTAACTGTTTCCTGTTAAAAGAATTATCTCTCTGTAAATACTGTGTATTAAAAGAGGTTAGTAAAAAAGGGGGGAGTGGGAATTAGTTTGTGCCTTTTTTTTAAATGTTTTAAGATGTATCAAAATAGCACAGAACTAAGCCTATTCTTTCCCTTCTTGTGTTTTGCATTAAAATGTCATGTCTTTACTACTTTCCTGGAAGACTTTCTGGATGAGAAAAACTGACGATGCTGTTATGTTAATCAAACCTGACAAATGGAGAGGTGAAAGTTATTTTTTCAGAATGTTTAAGAGTTTGATTTTATTAACATGAATTTAACCCAAACACTTATAAGAAATACAAACATTTAACAACATGAACCATTCAAATAAGGCCGAAGAAAGTTTATAGTCTGCCCTTTGCCAAGTCATCTATATAATTTTTCCTAGGGTAAAGTTAATTAAAAAAATTTAATTACAGAAAATGAAACTAAGATAGTAGAAGTGTCTGTTCTGTAATGATTATTTATACGAGCGGTGTTATTAATACCTGTAACATTCACTGTGATAATATTAATCTTGATGAACCCTTGTTATTCATATTGATTAATGTTTGATTGGTATGTTAAAGTTTTGTCCTGCATGCAGGAAAGAAACAAGCAGTAGTATTCACCTGCTCTCCACGTATCAAGGAGAATACATAATCTAAAGAGAAACCTGCAGTCACACCTATATGTTAGAGGAAACACTGCTCCTTAACTGCAAAAGAAAGAAGAGTAAAACAACACAACAGCAAAGAAAATACTGTTGGAGTTCCATCTTTGGGAACAGTGTTTTATCTATGATGTAAACAGGGTATATCAAACACATGCCCTGGAATCACAACTGAGCCAGACAATGACCTCCATTTGTTAATGAAGTTTATCTTCTCAGAGGAATTCCATTGTAAGAGAAAGTTTTCCTCTCAGCTCCATTTGGCAGAGCTCAACTCTCGCCATTCTGCTCTTCCTGTCTGAATTTCTCTCTATGAACTCCACAGCGGATAAGTGCCACACACTGCATTGCATGCATGGATCTTTCATGGACAAGGAGGGTCTGTCTACACTGCAATAAGACACCTGCAGCTGGCCAGTGTCAGCTGACATGGGCTCATAGCGCTTGGGCTGCAGGGCTGTAAAACTGCAGTGTAGACATGCAGGCATGGGCTAGAGCCGCCCAAGCATCTATACTGCAATTTTATAGCCTGACGAGCCCGAATCAGCGGACACAGGCCCGCAAGTGTTCTATTGCAGTGTAGACATACCTGGAGAGAACTTCACACAGAGTGAGCACCAACTGTCAGAGTCAAGACAGGTCATTAGGATTTGAGGGGGAAATTTTGCTCTTATTAAGTACTAGAATCATCTCTTCCTTTGCCCCTGCCCTTGTCTATCAACAGTACCTTGAAACCAGAGATCTGCATGTGCAGTCTACCTGGAACAGCAGCAGTAAAGCAGCAAACACACTTATTTCTGGGCTTAGGTCAGTCAGCAGAAGTATGGTAGTCTTGTTCCATTAGTTATTAAAGAATGTTTATCCACACTGACACCAGTACCTAATTTCATATAGTTTTCAACCTGTGCTAAGAAAGGGCCATTTGGTGCTGTAATCCCATGAAAGACTATATAGACTCCATCAGATACTATGGTGATAAGATATAAAATCATACAGTAATTGCACACCATGACTGAGGTGCCCTGACAGATCTGTGTGAGGGCAGCTTAGACAATGCTGAGACACACAAAGCCTGGTCCAAACACTAACTTAACTCCTGGGCAAACACACGCGCACGCACACACACATACAGAAGGAAAGTGGATAGGGAAAAAGAAAACAAAAACCAAAAAAACACTGTTTGCTTTTTAAGACCAGTACAATTATTGTTTAATAACTGACAATCCAAAGAAGGCCTCGTATCAAATTATTTGACTTGAACATCTTATTTTCTACTAAAAGCATTGCATTAAAATATGGGGAAAAAATCCCCCCCCCCACACACACACAAAAGCCAGGGATCTTAGACATTATTTCTACAGTTCTTTTGCTCAATGGAATTGCACATTACATTTCCTCTAATTTCAGCAGCAGACTTCTCAGAGTGCCTGTAAATCTCATTTAGTTACTGAAAATGGATCAGATGACAAAAAAAATTGCATTCTGAATAAATCAAAGCTACCTTGTTAACCCAATTACCTACACATGACTTCTGGCTGCAGAGCAGCCTTGTTCATCAATACAATCTCCCAAAATGGAAATAAATACTCACCCACACACAGGATGTTGAAACAGAAGCCATGGTTAACTGACTTATTAACCAGCTGGTCAGGCAAACTGTCAAATCCCACATGTCCAGAAAGAGGGACAGTACGGCAACCTTCACCCTGGAATGATTTAAAACACATTTTTAGAGGTTACTTCTAAGTACAACACTCTAATTGATATACACTTTTTAAGACCTCCCAAGAGAAATGTGTCACTTCTTCCTTCTGCTGAACAGTCCAAAAACAGATCTGTACATACTGTAAATCTTTTCTTCTTGTCAAATACTTCCCTCACTGCTTAATAAACGGCTCCAGATAATGCAAACAAAATACCCGATTCCTCGTGTTGCAAAGTTGCTTTGCCACAGAAATATATTAGAGAACTATGTTTAAACAGCTGCAATTATGTGTGTATACAGTTTATTTATAATTATTATAGCTTTGATGCATGGGACCCTCAAGCCTTCCCTATAATGGAAGCAACACAAATGACCCTCCCCTGGAAAACAGAAGTTAATCATCAGTAATCTCTCTCCTGCCATCCATCTCCACGCTCTGACAAACAGAGGCTAGGGACACCATTCCTTACCCATCCTGGCTAATAGCCATTAATGGACTTAACCTCCATAAATTTACCTAGTTCTCGTTTAAACCCTGTTATAGTCCTAGCCTTCACAACCTCCTTAGGCAAGGAGTTCCACAGGTTGACTGTGCGCTGTGTGAAGAACTTCCTTTTATTTGTTTTAAACCTGCTGCCCATTAATTTCATTTGATGGTCCCTAGTTCTTATATTATGGGAACAAGTAAATAACTTTTCCTTATTCACTTTCTCCACGCCACTCATGATTTTATATACCGCTATCATATCCCCCCTTAGTCTCCTCTTTTCCCAGATGAAAAGTCCTAGCCTCTTTAATCTCTCCTCACATGGGACCTGTTCCAAGCCCCTAATCATTTTAATTGCCCTTCTCTGAACCTTTTCTAATGCCAGTATATCTTTTTTGAGATGAGGAGACCACATCTGTATGCAGTATTCAAGATGTGGGCGTACCATGGATTTATATAAGGGCAATAAGATATTCTCAGTCTTATTCTCTATCCCTTTTTTAATAATTCCTAACATCCTGTTTGCTTTTTTGACTGCCGCTGCACACTGCATGGACGTCTTCAGACCTATCCACAATGACTCCAAGATCTCTTTCCTCATTAGTTGTAGCTAAATTAGCCCCCATTATATTGTATGTGTAGTTGGGGTTATTTTTTCCCATGTGCATTACTTTACATTTATCCACATTAAATTTCATTTGCCATTTTGTTGCCCAATCACTTAGTTTTGCGAGATCTTTTTGAAGTTCTTCACCGTCTACTTTGGTCTTAACTATCTTGAGCAGTTTAGTATCGTCTGCAAACTTGGCCACCTCACTGTTTACCCCTTTCTCCAGATCATTTATGAATAAGTTGAATAGGATTGGTCCTAGGACTGACCCTTGGGGAACACCACTAGTTACCCCACTCCATTCTGAACATTTACCATTTATTCCTACCCTTTGTTCCCTGTCTTTTAACCAGTTCTCAATCCATGAAAGGATCTTCCCTCTTATCCCATGAGGACTTAATTTACGTAAGAGCCTTTGGTGAGGGACATTGTCAAAGGCTTTCTGGAAATCTAAGGACACTATGTCCACTGGATCCCTTTTGTCCACGTTTGTTGACCCCTTAAAAGAACTCTAATAGATTAGTAAGACATGATTTCCCTTTACAGAAACCATGTTGACTTTTACCCAACAATTTATGTTCTTCTATGTGTCTGACAATTTTATTCTTTACTATTGTTTCAACTAATTTGCCCGGTGCTGACGTTAGTCTGTAATTGCTGGAATCATCTCTAGAGCTCTTTTTAAATATTGGCGTTACATTAGCTATCTTCCAGTCATTGGGTACAGAGGCTGATTTAAAGGACAAGTTACAAACCATAGTTAATAGTCCCGCAATTTCACATTTGAGTTTTCAGAACTCTTGAGTTAATACCATCTGGTTCCCGTGACTTGTTATTGTAACAACTGTTGCTACCAACACAACCTAAATGGAGAGCTGTTGAATATGGCAACATTTTCTGTATTGTTGCAAATGCAAACATCTTAGTTAACCAATTAAAGTTCAGTAAAATCCTAATAATGACAATTAGCAATAGACACAATTGCCATCATTGCAGGGACCAACAGGGAATAAACCCACACTGCAGACAGATGGACTAGATGGCCTAACAGGTCTTTTCCATGTCTACATACACCGCTACCTCGATATAACGCCACTCGATATAACACGAATTTGGATATAATGTGGTAAAGCAGTGCTCCGGGGGGGCGGGGCTGCACTCTCCGGTGGATCAAAGCAAGTTCAATATAACGCGGTTTCACCTATAACACGATAAGATTTTTTGGCTCCCAAGGACAGCGTTATATCGAGGTAGAGGTGTATTATACTTCTGGGATTGCTGCTGTCCAAGTTACAGACAATACTATACGTAATTAGTGTTTGTTGGCAGACCATGTACTTTCCAGCACATTTATCCACAAGAGGCAACAGACTGTCCAGAAAAACTCTCTGAGTTGAACACATTTCTAAATGCTAGTCTTCCCAGATGGAAGAGATTTGGGGACATGCATGAGTGCTGCATCTCAATCGTGAGGATCTGTAGAGAAGGACAATCCCAACCCCTAGAGTCGCACAGTCTTGCATCAACAATGGCTCCTCAGCAACACACTGCCACCCCCAACATCTGGCAGCCTAGGTTCCAGTAGCTAAATCCCCATAGGGCTGCACTGGGTCCAACCCAGAAGAGACTTTCAAACAGCAGCAACTCCCAGCTGGAAACAATGCAGGGAGAGTGGCTGCCCCAAGGCTCCATCCATTCCTGGGCCACAAACAGCACTACTACAAAACAAACTACCAACAGCTATGCAGGCACCACCTCAAGAGCTTCAGCAGAGGGGGTAGGAGTGAAAGGATGCAGGTCCTTATTCCAACTCCTACACCTGCCCGTGAAACAAAAGGGATTATCCATCCCACCCCCATCCCAGATACGCAGAGCAGCAAACAGGTGGCTCACTTCTCACGGTCAGCCTTTTTGAAATGTCCACCTGGCTGCTGCACAAAGGTCAACTTATGATAAGTCATTCTGGACACAAGCTAGAAATCTGCATAAAAATACCTCAACTATTTGCAAAAGTTCATATTCCAAGTCTGACTCATCCAAATTGTATTTCAGTGTTACATTTGCATGCAAATATATGAAATTGATAGCAAGAACAGTTCCCCCCCCCCCCCAATGACATTTCTCTCATTCAAGGCATCTCCCTAGATAAGGCATTTCACTCTCCAGTGCAGAAAATTCACATTCGGCTTTTTAAACGCATCACTAGTTTGTCAGAAGTATTACAGTAATCAGGTGGCCAAAACCAGTGTGAGAGAATGCATCAATGTCACTTTTTTTTAGTCTCAGATTTATATCTTTACATATCTCAAATCCTTTTTTAAAAGGCCATAAAATGTGTTTTTCTTTCATTGAACTAAACTATATTTTAGAACAGGGAAAATGCTATCAAGAAATGCATTTGGAATAAACTAAAACATAGATGCTATTTTTTTTTAATCTGAGGCTCCACAATACATTCCAGCCATTAGCCATATTTACAGCCTTGTTATGTGTAAATATGTTCCCCCAGCCATATTTTGTGTGCGAGTCTGCTTCCTCCTGCCAACATGTTCACCAAATATGGCGCTTGATGAATTCCAAAGCACCTTGCCTCCAAATCACATGTTTATAAGAGGAATCCATTCTAGTCACCTTTATCTCAAAGGCTTTCTGAGTATGCAGCTCTGCATTCTAGTAATTCAAAAAGGAGTAACAATTAGAGAATATTGTACACAGGAGGAAGAAGAGGTGAATCAGATTGTAATACACACAGCCTTTGCAAGCATAAGTTAACACACACACATGCACACAAATAAAAACCAACAGAATAATCTCAGGCACTGTTTTGCCTCCACTAAGTGTGCGTCGCTACCTCAGTAACCTAGTGGAAACACTCCACTGATGAGCACTAACAAAAGCAACAGAGAAGGAATCACAAACAGGATTCTAACTAGAGACAGGAAGAAATATCAAGTGCATTTTCAATACCAAATCTTAAATCTGCAGTGCTGGAACATTACCTAAAACACTGAAACTCTAAGAATCCAACCCGATTTGCTACCGGGAATGTGGGTGGAAGCATAGGCTCTCATTCAGAACATATTTTTTCTCTTCATCCCTAAATATAAATGTGATACGGATGGAACAAGAGGCAAGGCACATTTCACCAAGTAGAACTCTATCTACAATTCACTTCCTGTTCACTCTTCTCTAGTCACCTGTGGTTTTAAAATGCTGTTAAACCACACTGCACATCCGTTACAGACAAAGCAGCAAATACTGTGTAAATAACTGATTTTTGAATCATAGTACATTAACCTCCCCCATTAAAACACAAAGACTATGTAAAAATAACCTGGAATATCAAGCTGCTATACACTGTTAAGGAAGGAGAGTTGTAACAATAAACAGCCCTGAAATATGGAAATTAGAACAGTCATAAAATGAAACCCATCACTATGAAATATAGTGGAGCTCATCTAAGAAAGCTCCACTAATTTTCCTTGGCACTTTAGTCCTGTAGTTGAGAGATAAGAAGCAGTGAAATGTATTGGAAAGTAATGGTTTAGACTCAGGCTGCTTGGGGCATACCAGAAAATCATCAGAAATGAGAAAATCTGTGTGGAGAGGAGACTCATGGACAAAAAAATGTTCTGCCTGCCCACAGCCTATTTATGCAAATACACGGTTTCAGGACCAGAGCCTCAATGTACAAAATGAAGGCTCAGTCCTCAGGATATTGCGACATGTAATGTCTAGGTCATAAACAAGGTATGAGTGAGGGTGACAAATCATACCGAGTGCTTCAATGCAGACCTGAATTAATTTTGCTCAAAACTGAAGGAAAATATTTCAGTCGGTGCAGTATTTTGTACTGCATTTGCTTGGATGCGCTCGAGAGCGTCTGCCATGGACTGCCCTCAATAAGAATTTTAAGGTAGAGTCTGGGATGTAAAATCTGGGTCACACATTTTCTAATTTTCTTAACAAAGAAGTTGTCCAGAAACTTGTACAAAAAAGAGCTTATTTGGGTAAGGCCACAATCTGTTTCTTCTAAGAAGTTTGTCCTTTGATAACCATGTCTAACTTTTTAACAGATAAAAAGATTTTCACTTCATCTTTAAGCAAGAAGAATTTTGGAGCAACTTCACTTTCTGGGAGCAAGACTCTGTATTTGATACCCACTTAATTTAGACCCCAGTTGGCTCTGATCAGAAGACAGCCTAAAATAGCACTTTCACTGACTACTTCTGACTTGTACAAGTATGTGGTTCTTTTATGCAATGACAGAAATCCCTGATGGGCAGGGTAAATAGCTATACTTCAGATGCCTGCAGTACATTTGTGAAGGAAAAGGGCTTCATGTTTCTTTTTCTTTCCCAGTTATTACTGAATAAATCAGTAGGCTAATTTAAAAAAAAGTGGTTTTGAATTCACCAAGAAGAAACGATGGCAGTCTCCTCTAACTCGATTGCACTGATCATCCATTCAACATCCAAGAACAGTCAAGTGCTTCTGCAATTCCAGACTCTGACAGCTCCATTACTAACACTTCTTGATGCCCTTGCCAAAGGTTGCCGAGATGTCAAACTATTTGGATATTTTCCCAGGAAAAATTCCCTTGGCCAAAAAAATAGGATATGAAAAAACGGTCAGCACCCCTCCGCCCATTACTTTCAATTTTATACTATATAAATTACATATGACAGCTTCCTATGCAAATCTAGACCCTGATCCTGCAAGCTGACCGCCTCTCCATAACATGAACCCCTTCATCCAAGCAGAGACCCAATGACTTCATCATGGGCAGAAGCCTAATGCCTACGTGGGACCTATTTGATCAGCTTGCAGGATCAGGATTTTATTGCTCGTGAAAGGTGTCAGATTCACAACAACTGAGACTTGGACCTGTTCATCTACAGAGAAAGTAGCCGAAGCTCCATCTACACTGCCCTGCTAAGGTGCTTCAACCATGAGCAGAAAGAACTGCCTTCTAGAGATAAGGGGGGAGTTCATTCTTTGCATCACCGCAGAGGCTGACAATAACAGCAATCATTTTTGTGCTGTGGATACATGTTCCCTGGAAACTGGATCGATACCACACTTATTTCCTAGAGACTACTCAACAGCCATTAAATGGTAATAATTTTCCATTACTACTGACCTGGGCTGGTATCAAAGTGACAACATAGGGACAAAAGGTTATGTATCCCCACAACAAATCCCTGGTGCCATCCAACCCCCACCCTTCTTATACAATGTAAACTGCTCTCAAAAGATAACAGTGCTCTTCTTCTCCACCATGCTATGACTGACTGCACAACAAACCACTGCCTCAAGTCTGGGCCCACGACAGCATGAGTCTTCTATCAGGATAAAGACATTTTCAGTTCGTGACATTCATTTTTTGTCTGTCTAAAAAAATTTTTTTTTTTAAAATCACACAATGTGAATAGCTAGCTGTCTACATTGCCTTGCAACAGTAGCCATGCCATATCACATGAGTGTTTAACAGTCCTGTGCAACAGCCCTTTATGAGAATGCAATGCTGAATTTTATTTTAGAAGGCAAAGAAATACAAGAAGTGTGCCAATTTTCATACCATGACAATATGCCAAGGGGGATGTCCAGAAGGAAATAATGTCACCAACTGGCAAGGCAAAGGCTGCAAACACCAGTTTAACCAAGATGTGGTCATTGAAAATTTACAGCTTAGAAACCAAACTAAATATTCAACTCAAATGTTATTCCCGTCTTAACATATGGATATGAAAGCTGGAAATCCGCCAAAAGTACAGACAAATGTCTAAATGCCTTCAAAAGTAAATGCCATAGAAAAATACTAGGTATTAAATTAAATCAATTTATAACAAATGCAGAGATTCATCCATGTTCCACAACCCCTTATAGCTAGAGTTATCCAGAAAAGGAGATAGAAATATTTGGGACATGTGCAAAGAATGAAGCCAGAGCAGGTGTGCCATGAGCAACTGGAGGAAAATGCAAAAGGAGCTAAATCAAATACTACTCAGAAAGAGAAAACGTATGGCGCTTAATAGCACAGGGACATGCAAAGAGCGGCCCAAGATAGATGGGCGTGGAAGAGCCTTGTTTGCGTTCTAAGTGATGTCTGCAATGCAGGAAAGATTCAAAAGTCTATTAGCAAAGTGAGCTGTTAATAAGCAAAGAACAAAAATGGTCAAGTATGGCTCTTTATGGATGGGAAACAATGCCAAGTAAACAAGGATTCACAGCAACGGAAGCTGCACAAGACTTTCCCATTAATATTAGAAATCAACAGAAAATTCGCTAACATCCTTAATCCTCCAAATATAAAAGTTAATTCTTACTGCATTTATGATGGATTTGGCACCAGTCACTTTCCTGTGAAGCCTTTTGATCCAAGATTAGATAAATGCAACATCTTGTCATAACAGGATGAGTTAGGGACAGTGCGACTATATGAACTCCAAGTTTTAGTCATAAAGCCACATTATTTTTAAAATAACTACAGGATCAACCAAGGATATTCCTTGTTGGTAATACCACACTAGCCTTCTATTCCAGTGCCCAGCTATGGCAAGATGACCTCGTAGGCCCTTCAGGTCTAACCTCTAAGAGATATCTACACAGTGTTTTGCAACCTGTGGGAACAAGCCACCCCGCCTGGGTTGACAGACTTGGGCTAGTGGGGCATGTGCTAGAACAGCTGTATAGATATAGCATTTTAAAGATACAGCTTGGGCTCTAACAGCCATCTCCCTCCCTAGGCTCCAGAGCCCAAACCACATCATCACAGCTATTTCTAGAGCATTAGCATGAATCTTGTTTCCCAAGTTGGTCCACCCGGGCTGCAGGACTTGCTCCTGTGGGCTCAAAAATGCTGTGTAGACATACCCTGAAGCAGGGGTCGGCAACGTTCGGCACGCGGCTCGCCAGGGTAAGCACCCTGGCGGGCCGGGCCAGTTTTATTTACCTGCTGACGCGGCAGGTTTGGCCGATCGCGGCCCCCACTGGCCGCGGTTCACCGTCCCAGGCCAATGGGGGTGGCGAGAAGCCGCGGCCAGCACATCACTCGCCCGCGCCGCTTCTCGACGCCCCCATTGGCCCAGGACGGCGAACCACGGCCAGTGGGGGCCACGATCGGCCGAACCTGCCGCGTCAGCAGGTAAATAAAACTGGTCCAGCCCGCCAGGGTGCTTA
>NC_048306.1:13129716-13153246 GCF_013100865.1 Trachemys scripta elegans
CGCTCACCACCTGCCGCGCGATCTCGGTCGCCGCCATGGCCCCGCCGCCGCCAGAAGCCGAACAGGAAACGCCCCCTCGCGCAGCCAGGAGCCCGAGCTACCCCGGGACCCGCCCACTGCGCCCGGGGGGGGGGGCCGCGGCGCCGCAGCCCCACCCGCCACGCCCCGCAGCTCGCCCCCGCCACTGCGCCCCTCCGCACCGACCCCCGCCTCCGCGCGGCCACGGGCCGGACCCGAGCTCGCTCCCTCCCCGCTGCGCGCCCCGAAAAGGCAGCTGCTGAACTTCCTCCCCCCCCCGGCTCGGAATGGTCCGGCCCGAGCCCTGTGCGAGTTCTCGGCTACAATGTATCTGGGCGGCGGAGCGCCCCGCGCGAGCCGTGGGAGGGGGGAGATGCGCCCCACTGCTCCCCCCCCGCGTACGTACAGCCAGCTTCAGCTCTGCACCACTGCCGCGCCGGGGGGAGATGCCCCAGGCCAGGCACCCCCCGCCCTGCTCCCCCTGGGGGGGATGCGTTCCTCCTCCACCTGCCCGCAGGCGGTGCACACTGCCGCCTGCACCCCTGGGCCATGCAGACTCCATCTCAGCCCTGCCCTGCTGCTGGGAGTAGATACATCCCTCCCCCCGCTGATCCTGCAGCACTGCCCCGATTCCCTCCTCAATCCTACTACATTTCAAGCCTTGTTCCCTGCCTTAACTTCATCTCAATTACTCCTGGGTATATCACTAAATAGCTCCTGCCCCAGCTCGGTGTTTACTCCCTTTAAAAACTCTGCTGGCTGCTGGCATGTGCTGCATTAGCTGGTGGACATCTCCTTTAACCTTTCCTCAATATTCAGTCTCTCCCCCTCACCCCTTATCTTTGGTTGCTCTTCTCTGAACTTGCTTCAGTCCCAATTTAGCATCATCTGTGATGAATTCAATGACAGACAATTTACTCCACTCTTCCAGGTTATTAATTAAGATGTTAAATAAGGCCACCAGCTTACAATGAGTTTCATGTCGGTGGAGCCCCCAGTGGTGCTCTGCCCATGCAGAGGGATTCACCCACTGGTTATTTTGTGTCAGGGCTGAGGCCCCACTCCTCCGGGCTTGGCAATTCATAGCTCCAGCACCTCTGGGCTTGGCAGTTCATAGCCCCTCATCAGTTATGAAATTAAAACATGTTCTCGAGCCCCAACACCTCTTAGGTTAGGCACTGAATGCACCAACATGGAACTGCTTCTAGGATCCAGCCTGATGACTGGTGCTAACATCAATCTCCATGACATTTCTGTTTATCGTTACCTTTGGTTTAACACCTTCTGGCCACTTTTCAGTCCATGTGCTAGTGTTCTGACCCAAGCCAACATGAATTATTTTCAATTCAGCGTCCACGAGAGATGGTATAAATGCTGTATTCAAATATATTACATCAACTATATTCCTTTCATCTACTAAGGTCCCCCATCCTGTGATAAAATGCATGCTGGCAGATCCCAGGGCCTATGCAAAGCTGCATCACAGTCAGGGGGCCCCACACATGAGCAGGGGCAAGTGGGAACCATGAACAGCCCCCTTCTTAAAATTTTGCCACCCCTCTGAAGGGAGAGTTGGAGTGATTTCCCTGTCTGTGAAGGAGCATCCCCTCACTCACACACCCCCGCCTGCCAGAGAGGACAAATAAACACCTGGCAAGTATTCTAAAGGGAGGAAATGTTATCCATGTGCTCAGTACATTTCAGGAACAAAATATAAAACAGGCTAGCACCATGCAGGTCAGTGTAAGATGGGCGTCTCTGGCCTTGTTTATGGTTCAGATCAAACATTCTTGTCTAAATGGGAGAACAAATGGAGTCACTCACTCACAGTGCCAGCACACGCCCTCCTTTTACTTGGGCTCCATCGCAGAACAAGTGGGGCATGTTTTGATGGAACCCATCTCTGCACAATCCTGCCCCAAGAGAAAGGAAGGGTCTAGATAATACTGGCAAAGATATGGAAGTTAACCATGTTGACGTGTTCCCATCATCAGCTTTGTGTCTTAACACGTTACGTCTGTTAGGAAGTCCAGTTTCCCTACAGAGCAGCCCAAAAACAAAGTCTGTGGGCAAATTCCCGATTCAACTGAACTCAACGGCAAAATCTCCAATGACTTCACTAGGATGCAGATTTAGTCCCTTACTTTTGTCGGAGTCCTGCAATTTGTCACGTCAATTATCAGCCACTCTTTCCAGCTGCCAGCCTGCAAAATCCAGACCTCTGTGCAAAGTGGTTGATGCTTTCCATGAAACAGTATTTTCATGACCATCCAAGGAGCCAGTAGGAGCCATTTCTCTGCTCAGTCTGGGAATCAGGGCCAACATTTTCAAATTTGGGTGGCTAAATTTAGGCACCAACATCCCCACTTAGGCACCTTAATGAGGTTCCAGTCCTGCACTGGGATTCTCTATCTCAGCCTGTGCCTGTATAGAGTCCTAGTGGCTTCAGTGGGACTTCATATGGGCACAAGAGAGCCCACCTTAACAGAGCCCAGTGCAGGATTAAGCCTGTGAGACCTTGTAAGAGCTGAGTATCCGTCAACTTCAGTAGTACAGGATCAGGCCCAATTCTGTCATGTTTTGAATACCCTTAACTCCCATTGAGTCTGATGCAAAGTGAAAGTATTCATCTCCTTGTGGGAATCACTAACTCATAGCACCATAGGGTCCTTTAAGTGAATGCAATCAGGTGCTTACAATATTTTTTTGGGACCGCACACCCTTCCCTACTGCTGATATGCTTATAATGCGACTAGTTTCATTGCAAAAGATGTTGTCTAGATTGCCTGCATCAGGAGATACTCCTTTTTCAACTCCTTTTTCAAAACTTTGTGGCTGATCTATTAAAATTGGACTTAATTCTTAGTATATATGAATGCAGAAGGGCAACTCACACAAGTAATGATTGGCTGCATCAAGCCCATGCAAATCTGCAAGTGACCTACCAGAACTGCAGGAGGTCTAATCTAAGCTTTGGGGGATTGAAGTCGATGGCAAAACTTCCAGTGACTTCACTGGAGCCAGGATTTCATCCCACGTTTCATTCTGTGTCTTACACATTACTGAGCTCATTGGTGGAAGTTAACAAATACTACCAATATTTGATTTATACTTCTAAATAAAACTCCTAATCCACCCTTTTTAGAAGTTTAATCAAATTCATGTTAATCTGAGAGTGGGCTGTTGCTACCCACAGCGGAGCAAGGGACTAACAGAACGCGCAAACACAATGAGAAACTATGGACTTTTGCAGGAAAAAAACCACTTAATTGGTTAAAAGTGTATTCTCAGTTTATAATCCGGATAACACATGGCACCCTGTGCTAATGCAGAGTTGTTTGTAAGCACTTCTCGGGGACTGGATCACAGTTTATGGCTTGGATTTAAGTATTTTACATCTGTGAGTCTCAGTAAATTCTTTGATATTTAAAAGAAAGTATTTACATATTTGTATATTTGTCCAGGGTTTATCAAAACGATTTGATCTGTCCTAGGCACTGGATTAATGTTTCTTATTTTTTTTTAAAGTTTAAATATAGTCTGATGCAAATGATTACAGATAGAATTTACAAAAATGCCTAAAGGGATTAGGTACCCAACTCCTAAAGAAAGGAGGAGTTCAACATCTAAATCCCTTAGGCGCCTTTGAAAATACCAGACCATAACATTCAGTCTATAAATTTCATGGCCAGCAATGCTAGACATTGAATCTGCAATGAAGTCTGCATCATAGAATCATAGGACTGGAAGGGACCTCGAGAGGTCATCTAGTCCAGTCCCCTACACTCATGGTAGGACTAAGTATTATCTAGACCATCCCTGACAGGTGTTTGGCTAACTTGCTCTTTAAAATCTCCAGTGATGGAGATTCTACAACCTCCCTAGGCACCCTGACAGAAAGTTTTTCCTAATGTCCAACCTAAACCTCCCTTGCTGCAATTTAAGCCCATTGCTTCTTGTCCTATCCTCAGAGGTTAAGAAAAACAATTTTTCACCCTCCTCCTTGTAACAACCATTTACATACTTGAAAACTGTTATGTCCCACCTCAGTCTTCTCTTTTCCAGACTAAACAAACCCAATTTTTTCAATCTTCCCTCATAGCTCATGTTTTCTAGACCTTTAATCGTTTTTGTTGCTCTTCTCTGGATTCTCTCAAATTTGTCCACATCCTTCCTGAAATGTGGCACCCAGAATTGGACACAATACTCCAGTTGAGGCCTAATCAGCATGGAGTACAGCGGAAGAATTACTTCTCATGTCTTGCTTCAACACTCCTGCTAATACATCCCAGAATGATGTTCGCTTTTTTTGCAACAGAGTTACACTGTTGACTCATATTTAGTTTGTGGTCCACTATGATCCACAAATCCCTTTTTGCAGCACTCCTTCCTAGGCAGTCATTTCCCATTTTGTATGTGTGCAACTGATTGTTCCTTCCTAAGTGGAGTACTTTGCATTTGTCTTTATTAAATTTCATCCTATTTACTTCAGACCATTTCTCCAGTTTGTCCAGATCATTTTGAATTTTAATTCTATCTTTCAAAGCACTTGCAACCCCTCCCAGCTTGGTGTCTCTCTATGCCAGGGGTGTCAAACTCAATTGCACAGGGGGCCAAAACTCAAAACTCGCGGGCCGAACAGTATAACCATTTATTTAACAGACTAAATATTTATGTTTTTTAACCATTAATATGAACCAAAATACAGGATATCATTCCAAAATAAATACATTTCAACTTAAAATATTTTGCTCTTCATAAAAAAATATCCTGTCAATACAATACATTCAAAATCTGTACATGCTGGAATATTAAAAAATCTGAAAATATAAATAAAAAATTGAATTTAAAGCAAAAGTATAATCATAACAAATCATAACATTCCATTTTCTTGTCCTATTTAGTCAGAGCCTGATACTTGGAGTCTTTTCTTTGCAACAAGTTCGTTTATGTTTGGGGTTAGGTTCTGTGTTGTGAAGATTCTCAGGATCGATTGCAGGTGTTCATCAGTGAGGCGACTCCTGTGTGACGTTTTGTTAATTTTCATCACAGAGAACAGCTGCTCGCACAGATATGTGCTGCCAAACATGGACAGGATTCGAGCCGCATATTGGCGGAGCTGCGGCATCGCTTCAGGAATGAAGCGAGTGAACTGTGCTGGCCCCGCAGTGTCGTACTTTGCCTTCAGTGTTCCGTTACATTGCAGTTCTATCAGCTCCATCTGCATTTCTACAGGTGCGGTTTCCACATCGACTGCAAATGGGTTGCGAAGCAGCTCGAAGTTACTTTTCTGTGCCTCAAAGTCACTGAAGCGCCGTGCGAACTCAGTGCGCAGCGCGCTGAGTTTTTCAGCAAAGGTGGCATTTGGGAAAACTGTGGCACTTTCTTGGTTCCGTATTACTTGGCAACAGGGAAAGTGAGACAGGTTGCATTGGTGCATTTGTGTCTCCCATAAGCGCAGCTTCACTTGAAATGCCTTCACTGCATCATGCATATCGGTTATTATGTGCTCCCGTCCCTGGAGTTGAAGGTTTAAAGCGCTAAGATGCGACGTTATGTCAGCCAGGAACGCCAACTCACATTTCCACTTTTCATCCCGCAGAACTGTGCAGTCTTTCCCCTTACTGTCCATGAACTGGCAGATTTCCTCTCGCAGCTCAAAGTGTCTTTTGAGAACTTTTCCCCGACTTAGCCACCGGACCTCCGTATGATATGGCATATCGCCAAACTCGCTATCTATTTCCCGCAGAAAAGACTGGAATTGGCGGTGATTTAAACCGTGGGCTCTGATAAAGTTGACGGTTTGTGTTACAGTGTTCATCACATGATCCATTTTTAGGACTTTAGCACTCAGCGATTCCTGGTGTATGATGCAGTGATACACTGTCAACTCACCGGCACAGTTCTCCTCCCGCATCTTTGAGCGCATCCTTCCCACCAGTCCATTTTTTTCACCACACATAGCAGGTGCGCCATCTGTTGTAAGTCCAACGAGTTTTTCCCACGGCAGTTTCATGTCGGTTACACTTTGAAATACATTTCCAAAGATGTCTTCTCCTTTCGTTGTCCCGTGCATCGATTTAATGTCCAGTATTTCCTCTGTTACGCACAAATTGGAATCCACACCACGGATAAATATCGCCAGCTGTGCAGTGTCAGTCGCGTCAGTAGTTTCATCCACGGCAAGGGAGTATGCAACAAAATCTTTTGCTCTTTCAATCAACTGTGTTTTCAAATCAGTCGCCATCTCACAAACCCGATTAGCAACAGTGTTTCTGCTGAGGCTTACATTTGCAAACGCTCGCGTTTTATCTGGACAAAGGACGTCGCACACTTTCATCATACAATTCTTTACGAATTCCCCCTCGGTAAACGGCCGTCCTGATTTGGCGATCTCTTCAGCCACAATGAAACTTGCTTTCACAGCAGCTTCACTTTGTGATTTTGCTTTGGTGAAAAACGTCTGCTGGGATGTCAAATTCTTCTTCAACTCCTCTACCTTTTGTAGCTCAGGTTTTTGAATTTGTTCTCATGTTTCGTCTCGTAGTGCCGTCTTAGGTTATACTCCTTCATTACAGCGATATTACTCCCGCAAAGGAGACACACTGGTTTACCTGCAATTTCAGTAAACATATACTCATTCTCCCACCGGCTTTGAAAGCCTCGGTTTTCAGAATCAATTTTTCTCTTGGCCATTGTTGGGGTCTAGCTTTGATTTGATATTAGCGTTGTATACATCAACAGACCGCGAACTTGAACCGCGGCTTGCCGTTGGCGGCAATTGCACTGCATCATGGGATTTGTAGTGTGTGTTATTGGGGCGTCATATCACAGGGCCATTAAAAACAGATATATAAAACGATTTCGCGGGCCGGATATAATTGTATGGCGGGCCGGATGTGGCCCGCGGGCCTTGAGTTTGACACATGTGCTCTATGCCATTATCTAAATCTTTGATGAAGATACTGAACAGAACCAGAACTGATCCCTACGGGACCCCACTCGTTATGCCCTTCCAGCATGACTGTGAACCACTGAATACTACTCTCCGGGAATGGTTTTCCAACCAGTTTTGCATCTCATAACTTTATATTTAAGCACTTGCCACATTTCTAATTAATCAGATTGAAAAAGCAAAACGTGCCTGGCTTTTTAGTGGATATCTGAAAAGTCTTTTATTTCCCCCAGTCTAATGAGTAGCAGTTTTGCTATTTACTTCCATGTCTCATGAAGTGTATCACAAAACCAGCGAGGACAAAGCATTCGGTCCCTGTGGGGGATGGACTAAGGGCCTGATCCAATATCCATTAAAACAGTGCAGAGACCTCATTAATGTAAATTGGCAATAGTTCCTCTATAACCAAATAGACCTTTTCCATCTCAGTAAATTCTATGGGCCAAATTCTTAAGAGCACAACTTTTATTGACTTCTATGGGCATGTTTATCCGAAGAAAGGATTTGGTCCTTCATATTTATCAGTCCGAGTGATATAAGCTGCAGGTCTCATGCTGCCAGTACTAAAGCATGCTCAGGATTTCTAAAAATTATAGATGACAATTTCCTAATTCAAAAAGTGTTGCATTCAACAGAAGAATTCTATATTAGACCTCATCTTGACAGATTAATTCATCTTTATCACAGAACTAAAAATTAGTGGTTACTTTGGTGCAAGTGATCATGACTTGGTTATGTTTGTAATGTGGAAACAGAATAAAGCCCAAACCAGTAATAGCTATATAATTGGTATTTTACAAAGAGCCAGATTCACAAAGCTGAAAACAATTATGAGCCAAATCATCTGGGAGAAAATTTAAATAGAAAAAATGTGAATGCTAATTGGAAACTATTTAAGAATATTTTACTAGGTGCTCAAAAAGCCACAATTCCACAACTGAGACAGAAGGCTACACTGGCTTAAAAAAAAACCAAAAAAACAAAAACCAAAAGATTATCAATAATGCAGAAAAGGCAGAAGTGTTCAATAAATATTTCTGTTTTGTATTTCTGGAAAAGTCAGATGATGTATTCTTATCTTATGTTGATGAAATACTTTCCATTCCAACATCTTCCAACGTCTTGCATCTGAAGAAGTGAGGTTCTTACCCACGAAAGCTTATGCTCCCAATACTTCTGTTAGTCTCAAAGGTGCCACAGGACCCTCTGTTGCTTTTTCCATTCCAACAGTAACTCAGGAGGATGTTAAACAGCCACTGCTAGAGTCAGACATTGTTAAATCAGCAGATCCAGCTAACTTGCATCTGAGAGTTTTAAAAGACCAGGCCAAGGAGCTCTCTGGACCATCAGTGTTGATGGGTTTATGGAAAATAGATCTGCCAAACTAACTTGATTTCTTTTTGATGAGATTACATGTGTGGTTGATAAAGGTCATAGTGTTGATGTAACATACTTAGCTTTCTGCCTTAGTATCATGTGACATTTTGATTAAAAAAATAGAATGATACAAAATCAACAAGGTATATATTAAATGGATTGAAAACTAGCTAACAGACAGGTCTCAAAATGTAATTGTGAATGGGGAATCATTAGTGAACAGGTGCATTTCTAGTGATAGCCATATACACAAGAGTCAGAAGAACCACAAGAATGATTAGAGGATTAGAAAACATGCCTTATACTGAAAGACTAAAGGAGTTCAATTTATTTAGCTTATTAGAAGGAAGGTTAAAGGGTAACTTGATCACAGGCTATAACTACCTATAAGAGGGACAGAAGTTTAATAAGAAGGCTCTTCAGTGTAGCCTATAGAGCAGGGGCTGGCAACCTTTCAGAAGTGGTGTGCCGAGTCTTCATTTATTCACTCTGATTTAAGGTTTCACGTAATACATTTTAATGTTTTTAGAAGGCCTCTTTCTTTAAGTCTATAATATATAACTAAACTATTGTTGTATGTAAAGTAAATAAGGTTTTTAAAATGTTTAAGACGCTTCAGTTAAAATTAAATGAAAATGCAGAGCCCCCTGGACTGGTGGCCAGGACCCGGGCAGTGTGAGTGCCACTGAAAATCAGCTCACGTGCCATCGGTTGCCGTAGGCTACCCATGCTATAGAACTAGCTTAGCATTTCATTTAACAGTCACATAAGAAACCTACAGGCCTACAACCTGTAAGGCATTAGTTTAAGCAGTTAGCATAAGGCTTTGAGGCCTCTGAACTTTAGCATAAATAAGTGGCCCAACAGTGCCCCTGAGTTTTGGGGTACTGGGAACATTGTGCTTGGGAAGGCAGGGAAGGGAAGTGTGTACAAAATGATATCAGGAACATTGAACTGATACTAGACTTGGATATTTTAGGACAGAAATGTTGGCAGATGCTTAACTATAAACTTGCCTTGGCAATGAATTGATGCATGTATGATAATAGGTCAAGACTATTAATATACTAATCTGTATCATAAGGATACTGCAACATTATTAAGGTGAGGAAGTTAGATATGGACAAAGGAGGCTGGGTATTTGTATAAATATTCATGACAGCCCGTAGCCCCTTTAATAGGCAGACAACCATGAAAGGAGAGATCTGTACCACTGGACCGTTTTGGCAAGCTAGAGCCAGAGCAGGACCTTTGCCTCTTACCATCAGCTCCCCAAGAAAGGGTGTCAGTAGACATAAGGAATGGTACAAAAATTAGCTTCATACTATATTACTGCTATCATTTTATGTGGCTTGGAGCATTTGTGTCTTCACTAATTGTGCTAATAAAATTGCTTAAAGTTTTGCTTTGCCCTCAGTATGTCTTTGTTGTGCACATTGGGTTCTCAACCAGATACAGAACTGGATAATCTTTATTTTGGGACTAGACCCCTACAATCCACAGCTCTTTACATGAGTAATTAATTGGAAATCAATAAAAAAAATCAATGACCGCTAAAGAACTGTGCAACAGCAGACAAAGGTATCATGAGGTCCAATGGCTGGAAGTTGAAGCTAAACAAATTCAGACTGGAACGGAGGTGTAAATTTATAATAATGCAGCTGATTAACCACTGGTACAACCCACCGCGGGCTGTGCCAGTCTCCGTCCCTGGAAACTTTGACATCAAGATTGGATGTTTTTCTAAGAGAGATGTTGTAGTTCAAACAGGAATTAATTCAGGGAAGTGCTGTGGACTGTGTTAGGCAGGAGATCAGATTATCACAATGGCCCCTTCTGGTTTTATAATCTATGAATAAAGCGGAATAAACCAGGAGGCATTCAGCACCTCACAGGATTGTGTCCCAGTCTCATCTCCCTGCAGACACCAGTATAAATCAGGAGTTATTCAGTGGATGTCACTGGAATTATGCTGGTATGAGAGGAGGAGCAGACCCAGAATTCACATGCAGAGTAAACAGCTTCCTGGGATTTAAAGTATATAGAGACAATTAACCATGTGCAAATATGATTTAATATTCATGTGGCCCCAGAGGAAGCTTGTTAGTTTGATGATCTTGCAGAGATCACATTGAGTTTTTACCATCTTTCTCTACCCATTCAGCTTTCCCAGCTCACATTCTGCTGGGAAGTTGTCGGCATAGCATGGAATCAAACCATTCACAGTTCTGGGGTAATATTTTGCAGATAGTAATGAGATGACCAGAAACAAGAATGAGTTTCTGGGAAGTGAAGTTCTGTGTATCACTCATTTCTCTTCCTCTTTGGGTCCCTCTGTCCATTATGTCAGTGTCATATCTCTGACTGGGATCTCTATTTAATGATTATGCAAATTTGCTGCTCTAAGGAAATAGAACTATTTAGACTTCCTAATGGAAAGGGCTTTCTCTGACAACACCAGAGGGAGATAAACTCCCATCCTCACTGAAGGCTAAACTCCCTTTGAAGCCAATGAAAGTCTTGTTTGAGTAAAGAACTAGAGACTGGGCCCACCATAGCAGTGGATCTCAACAGGCATGGAATACCTGGCCCATTCTCTGAGGTAAACCGCTCCAGCTCAGAGTCACCAGCCAGGGCCGGCTCTGGCTTTTTGGCCGCCCCAAGCAAAAAAAACAAAACAAAACACACACACAACAACAACCCCTGCGGCACGGCCGGAGTGCGGGTGCAGGGGGACCGGCTGGGGGGGGGGGTTGAGGGGGAGGGAGCGGGCAGGAGAGAGAGAGAAGGGGGCGGCCAGGGCTACAGCAGGGGCGCTGCCATGCGGCCCCTCCCGCTGCGCCGCCTCCTGCTGCCTACTGCGAGGGCTCTGCTCTGGTCGGTGGGGAGGGAAGGAAGAGGACTGCCCTGCAGGGCGCTCTGGTTCTCCGCGCCGCTGCCCCCTACAGGGCGGCCAGAGCGGAACAAGAACAAAAACAAAAAAAAGTGGCCGTGCCGCCCTAGGATTGGGCAGAATGCCACCTCGAACAATCTGCCGCCCCAAGCACCAGCTTGCTCAGCTGTGCCTGGAGCCGGCCCTGTCACAAGCAGCTGCCATTTTCTTGATTCCCTGTGTCCTCTCTAACCACCAGAGGCCACTGACTAAACCACACAGCTCCATAAGAGGAAACCAATGGATATTTATGTTTTAATCTTCACTAGCTTTGGCTTCCTGACATGATCCAGGCTTCCCCACATAGCCTCTAAAATGGGTACACAGTATGGCCCAACCATAATACATAGTTGAGGTTGTCTGTAAGAAGGATGGCTTCCCTCAATGGAATCAGATTGGTGGCAGGGTACCACCTTTCTGAAGTACTTTACAGCCCCACCGTACATTGTTCACTGTGCTCCAGCATTCGCAGGATGGGCACTATTTCGCTTCAGTCTGCGCAAAGTCTGGTTCCTTGTTTAATTGTCTTTGGAGCTGCTGTGGTTTAAACTTATTCTGCAAAACGGCTTTCTCAGCTGCCCAATCTCTGTTGGGTTCCAAGTTCAATATTCCACATACAAACCCTCTTTTTTTACCAATTTCTTTAGTGTGTGCCCAGCTGCCAAAGAAAACGGCTCATGTTGTTAATTCAGTCCAGCAGCCTGTGAGTCAAACAGCGGCTAAGAGGCAATTCTCCCCAGGACAAACCCTTGAGGAGTTTTGATCAGAATTGGTTGTAATTCTTCAAGTTGCATTACACTTGCTTGCCTCCTGCAGTCTCCCACAATCACATTTACCTGCCTGTCGGTGCAGTATGTGCTGTATAGAAGTTAGTGTGTTTTCTGTATGCAGCAGATTCCTTCCCCAGATCTGATCCCGTTGGCACAAGTGACAGGTCACATAGATGTCCTTGCTCTGGGGTTGGGCAGCCATCTGAAAAGGCGAGTCAAACAGTCTTACATTTTTTAAATTTAGGATTTTAAGGAATGTTAACCCGTGAGATTGTATTAGAGATGTAACCTAAAGTAAAAAGGGTAACTGGCTGAATTAACTCTAATATAAAGTACAGCCACCCTTCAATGCCCTTTTTGTAGCACAGAAAAAGAAAGAGGAGGAGAAATGAGATGATCAAGGAGATGGGGAGGGGTGAAGGAAGGTTGCTGGAAAGCAGGGCAAATCAAAGCCTTCCTGAGAGGAGGAGCACTTAATACGTAATTAACAATAGAGACCTATGGGGGAAAAACCAGGAGCGGTGACATTTCAGAGACGAGGGAATTTTGGCTGGTCGCTGCTCCCATGGAGGTAAAGGGCAAAACTTCCATTGACTTCAGTGGGAGCAAGAGTGCGCCCTTTAACAGCCAGTGTAGTTATTGTGGTGATCCTCGTTATTTGTTAAGCACCTTGAGCATGCTCAGCTCTGTACAAAATACAGAGGAAAACTCCGCGTCTGCTCTAAGGAGTTTGCAACCAAGAGAGGCTGACAGGACAGTTCAAACTGGATGAGTCAGTGTGGTCCAAATCCTGAGCTCCCCATACAGCTAGGATTGGGCCCTCACAGCATAGCAAATCTGCATACAAAGGAAGCCTCTCTACTGTGCTGACTGAATCAGCCACTAGTCCCGCTACCAAATGCATTAACCATATTTACTTCAAGCAACACCGAGCAGCAAGAGCGACCTCTCATGTCTACTCTGCTGATCTCACCATGGCTACAGCAATGCCCCGGGGAATAAAAGTCAGCACACATTCCCTGCGTGTGCATGTTACCACCACTTGGCATTCCAACGCGGCTGGACTATTTCTACACTATTTCTAAGTGGAACAACGATGGATGGAAATACTCCTGTCCTTTCCTAAAAACATCAAAGTTTAATGTTAGCAGCCTCACCAGAGTAATTATTTCCTCTTCTGATTTTTCAAATATTATGACCTTGGCAGGTGTGTGTGGGCAGGTGGGTGGATATTATGGAGGCAAATGAACAGCAATGCAAACCCTACTGCATTGGGGTCATGTGGAGGGACTTCTCCAGGGCCCAGGGTCACAGATGGTGCAGTTCCCCCCCTTTTGAGCTTTCCCACCCCTTTTTGCTCCACACCACATGGCAGAGCAGAGCAGAGCGTGTCCCATAAGGGACAAACAGACGTGCACAAATGGAGTCGCTGACGCACAGGAGAGATCTCGAATGGCTGTTATACTGCTGGCCACAACAGACTGATCGGGCGGTGCAGCAGGACTTGAGAGTCACTGGAGCAGCCTATGGGACCCAGCAAGCTCATCAGCGGATTCGTTTTGAAAACACCCTGCTCCATTGGGAAGCATTGAGTTCCCTCCAGCTATGCTGATCTCAGTGTCTAATACAAGATGATTTGCTGTATTTCCCTCTGCTACTAGCTGTCGGACATCCCCTGCATGTGCAGCACGCGATCAGCTGCCTGCAGTTCCCTTACCTCTTATGAGAGAGGTTTTCCTAATGGCACAGGAAAGATACTCATCTGCTCGTAATGCCCCGATATTTTTGACCTCTTCTGTCTAGAGCACATATTGTCATTTACGTCATGATGCTCCAGAGGCCAGAGATTAAAACCCACAGGCCAAAGTCATCAGCCAGATGACAGCACACGCTCTCAGTTAGCGCAGTGCTCTCTGCCCAATAAGAGTCAGAGGAAAACAGAAGGCAAAAGAAGGGCTCATTATCGGTCACTCCTTGTGTGCCAATGTTTTCTGTCATGGTTTACAGGCACATACCTACCAGTGTCTTCAATGGCAGGGCTGTGTGTGTTCTGGGGCGTGCAGCTTGGCTCGGTGTCAAATAACTAATTCAAATAGCCTGGCTTTTGGGGGAACTACTTACTGGATCTAAAAGAAGTGACAGCAGCAGCCAGGGCCTGTTTTAGATCCCAATTCTAAGGACCTCTGTTCCTGTCCTTGGGACAGTGGCTTTAAGCTGCCTTTGTACTGTCTGTATTGTGGAGCTGCTAGGGGCCCATGGTGTACGTTAGAGCAGCCTTAAGACTGCACTAAGTTACCCTCGGCTTCCTATGGCTCCCTTTTAGCTCAGTGCACTCCAGCCATACCCCCTTTCCTGCCCACAGCCTTGCCATGACCCCCTTGTCAGGGACGGACGGTAGGGCTAGCACAGAGTCCTTAGACCTGTTCTGCCTGGTCTGGGGAGTACCTCTTCCAGGGGTCTGCTACAGCAGCATGGAAAAGCCTCAGAAGAGCTGAGAATTAGGAAGCAACAGCAGTAACTGCCCCAGCCTTAAGGCTGCAGTAGCAGTAGTGAGGTATCTGGCCCATGCTGTGGGGTGGGGACCAGAGGATTCACATAACGCCCTGCGCCGAGCAGGAAGCAGGCTTTGGTCCAGAGACGCTCTTAGCAATGCAGGCCCGTGTGTGAGTTGTGGGGCTCTCAGCAGTCACTGAAGGATAAAGTCCCTTGGGAGGCCACTCTGTGTTGTTCTGCTCATTTCCCGCTTGCCAGCTGATCTCTTACCAAAGGCGAGGCACCGTCTTTGAAGGAACGAAAAGCAAATCAAATAGCAGGTGGCCTGGCTCGCAGCTCTTCTAGGGTTGCCAACTTTCTAATCGCACAAAACCGAACACCTCTGCCCCACCCACAGTCCCGCCTCTTCTCTGAGGCCCCGCCCCTCGCTCACTCCATCCCCCCTCCCTCTGTCGCTTGCTCTCCCCCACCCACTTTAACCGGGCTGGGGGTTGGGGTATGTAGGGGGGTATGGGCTCTGGGTGGGGCCAGAAATGAGGGGTTCAGGGTGTGGAGAGGGCTCCAGGCTGGGGCAGGGGGTTGGGGTGGGCTCTGGCTGGAAGAACAGGCTCTGGGGTGGGGCTGAGGGGTTTGGGGTACAGGAGAGGGCTCCAGGCTGGGGCAGGAGGTTGGGGTACAGGAGAGGGTGAGGGATCTGGAGTGGGGTTGGGGATGATGGGTTTAGAATGTAGGAGCAGGCTATGGGCTGGGGCGGGGGATTGTCGGGTGCAGGCTCCAGGAGAGAGTTTGAGTGCTGGTGAGGACTCCAGGCTGGGGCAGGGGATTGGGAGGGGGTGCAGGTCCTGGCAGCACTTATTGCGGCTCCCAGGAAGTGGCCACTAGGTCTCTGCGGCCCCTGGGCGCATGGGTGGTCAGGGAGGCTCCGTGCGCTGCCCTCGCATCTGCAGGTGCTGCCCCTGCACTCCCATTGGTCATTGTTCCCAGTCAATGGGAGCTGCAGAGCCGGCACTAGGGGCGAGGGCAGCGTGCGGACCAGAGACCCTCCCCGGCCGCCCATGTGTCTAGGGGCTGCAGGGACCTGGTGGCTGCTTCCAGGAGCCACGGCAGGCAGGCAGCCTGCCTTAGCCTGGGCCCCCGCTGCGCTGCCAACCGGAGCCACGAGGGTCCTTTTTTGACTGGACGTTCCAGTCAAAAAGCGGATGCCTGGCAACCCTAAACTCTTCTGCTGTGTGCCGCTCCCTCCTTGAGCAAGTTTCTCTGCAAACCCTCCTCCCCACCACCAAAAGAGAAATACAGAGTCTCTGACAGTCAAGCTTGACTAAGAGATTCAAACCCAGGCCAGGTTAGGAGGGAGCCTTTCCCTCTCCAATTGGAAGCCCTTTGGAGGCGTGGTGGATCTGATTATTGCCCTGGTTCAGTGTGGGTAACCCTTACCTCACAGCCTTGCTTACTCCCCAGCACCAAAAAGGAACCAGGGACCAATAACAAAGTAGTAGTCCTGTTCCCAGCCAAGCCTCTCTGGACTCCAGCAGCTCCATGGGCAGGATTTTCCTTAGCCGAGGGCCTGCTGGTACTCACGTTGTCACCATCGCTGTCTTCTTCCTCCTTTGCCTCTGACAACTCCCAGCCCTCTCCCAGGCTCAAGCACCAACCCAGAGTTGGGGCCTTCATTTATATTCCCTAGCTGGGACTCATCAGACCCAGTCACTTGCTGCTGTCCAGCTGGGGTGGGTGAATCCAAGCAACTGCCTGTTGGGCTCCTCCTCAGAACAGGGCTGGCTACTCCCTAGCCCATCTGACCCTTAAAGGGGCAGACTGCCCTGTTACAGACCATCCTTTTGCCTGTGTTTGTACAGTACCTAGCCCAAGGGGCTCCTACACGCTATCACAGCACAAGTAAGTTCTAATAACAACAGCTACAATGGCTGTTTGGCAGCCTCCGTGAAGTGAGTTTGGTTCATTTCCCAGCAGACATGTGTCTCTAACACAAAACCTCCAGTACCGTTATTGGGCCCCCCCCCCCATCTGCAGTCTCAGTAGATGTGCAGGGCTGGACTCATCCCAGGCTGTCCCTCCTTATCAGGGTCGAGACACAGCGTTGGGGCAACGTGTGGGGAAGCGTGCACTTTACCAACTGCTTTACAGCAGCGACGTTTTTGAGAACTAGAAGTAAAGGCCAATAGAAGGAGGGACCCAAAAAGGGCTTATTCATTAGGCTTGGCCATGATTTCACTGGGGCACTGGAGAGTAAGTCAGCTGATTCCTGGACTGTCTGAGAGCAGCATGAGTGTGCCACAGCCTGGTCTCATTGTGTATGGCAGGCTCTGAGTCACGATCCGGCACCTGACACTGCTGATGGTGTAGATCCAGCTCTGTGTTAATCTGGAATTAAAAGGGGCAGTGACAGCTCTCCGGAGCTTGCGTGACTGCTGGACTTCTAGCCCCTTGGGGAGAATGAGAGGTTATTGTCAATGGGACACTGTTGGCCACATTCAAGGTCTGCTTAATAAGGAGGCAAATTAACTATCCCCCAGCGATTATACATTTTGGATTGCTGGGCGACTTAAAATGGGAGCTGCAGCCCTCTGTGTTTCCTGTGATCTTTTTGCGTGTGCGTGTTTATAGCTGGGGGTGTCGCTTTGCTGCACAGAGTGGCCAGTCAGAACTTCAAGGCAACGGAAGGAATAGGACTCAGGTCCTGCTGCTCCAAAAGCACAAACCACTAGGACTTGAGTTAGGAGAATCTCCATTAGCTGCTAGCAGTATAGAGCCTATGACACACAGTCAAACAGTTCTGATTCCATCCCGCAGGTGGCAGTCAGTCAATCTTTCTCTGTGTCTCTCTCACACACACAGCACGTCACACTTCATCACAGGGAGTTTCCACAAGAGGGGAAGTACGTGCCTCGCACTGATCTTTAGAGTCTCTTTCAATGGAAAACGAGGACATCCCCATTTACCAGCTGTTCAGCACCTCCTAGGAATATTCAGCCTGTAGATTAGCCTCGCTTCTTCTGACTACAGTTACCTCGAGCTCACGCAAACACAGGTGTCTCTCACTTTCATTCCTGTGCATTGCTAACTCCAGAGATATTGCACCATCCAGCTGTTTATGCTCGAGGTGAATCCTTAAAGTGCCTGGCCCAACTGGTTTTACTTGCAACTCTTCTTTTGGGGCTCACAGTTGTGCCTTCGCAGTGCGTGTTTTTCTGTTCTCTGGGAAGTGGGTGCATTTGGTTTTACATCCCCAAAGGCCAAGGTTAATGCCAGGCCTGCAGCAGAAATGAAAAGTCACATGCCGCAGCTTAATCTGTCTCCGTAGAAAAGGAGGACAAAGGTCCCGCCACAGCTTTTACTGTGCAGCAAAGCTTACCAGTGGCAACCTTCACACAAAGGAACTCGGCGAGGAGCAGGCTGGTGTGTCTGGAGAGGCGGCGAGAGCCCACGGGCCCGGGAGGAGGGGCCCAGTTGCTGGCAGCAGCCCTCAAGGTGCCCAGCGAGAGGCAGGTTGGGAATTCTGCCCACCCGGAGCTCTATTTCCCCACCCAGCACAGGAGCAATTGGAAAGGTAAGTGGCAGCCGTTCCAGTGAAAAAGTCACTCCCTGCTTTCAGCTTGAATGGACTGAGCAACTTTTTTTTTTTTGGCTGCTGTTATCACTGATTTGTGTGTAGGAAGGAGGAAGTCAAACGGGTCCCGGATCTGCAGATCCAGCTGGACAGTGGGTTGTAATGTAGCTATGTTATCATACAAGCCACCAAAATCTGGAGAGGAGAGAAAACACAGCCTCCGTCTGGGGAGTTATTGAATATTAAGAACCAGGGAGCAGGTAGTTTGGAGAGGAGGGGCTGGGAGTGGGGGGAAATTGCTCTAGCGTCCCTCGGTAAATAAATGGCAGACAGTGAAGTCTTTGAAAATCAGTGATCAGCTGAAGGGTGTGTTGCCTGCAGCCCAGAATCTGCTGCTGCCTGTAACTTATTTCACAACAAGTGCCTTCCCCCCGAGCACAGAAACTAAATTCTGGTTCCTCTTTGCAACATTTCTAAGGCAGACTCAGGAAGCTCTGCAGCCGGAGAGCTCAGGAGGGGAGACCGGAGGCAGAGTCTCAACGGGACAGGGAACCATTTCTCCACACCCCAGCAGCACAGAGACCCTCGACCATGCCTTAAAGGGAGACAGATGCCTCTGGGGGAGCCACAGGAGCAGATCTTGGGGATGGTGAAGGCTGCAGGAGACATCATGGCTAGGATGCAGAAGGAAGAGAGTCTGGAGGTACCAAAGGGCACTAAGCCACATGTGTTGCCAGAGGCCTCCCAGTCTCAAGCAGAGGCACTTATTGACAGCCGGGCGCCCAACCCCAAAGTCCAGGCATTATCATTATCCTCAGCAGCAGCAGCAGTGGGGAACGTGAATCTCCGCCAGTCACAGAAGAGGGACCTGATCAGGAGCATGGGCAGGGTTAGTAGAGGTTCAGGTAACTGGGATGTGAGCTCTGACACAGCCAGGCTCTCCATAGGCCGGGGCAGCGCACGGCGGAGAGGTCTGAAGGAGGTTCTGCTGCAGAGCAGTGGAGGCGAGGGAGCTATGTGGCTTGCAACTGCTCAGAAGATAGCCAGCAGCAGCAGCCCTGCTGTGGGGACGCAACAAGAGCTGGAGCAGAGGTTGGAACAGAGCCCTGAGGACTTGTCCTTAGCCCTAGACCCCCTCGAGCATGAGTGGATGCTGACTGTGGCCCAGGGGGACCCTGAGAGCATTGTGAGGTTGGTAGACATGGATCCCACCCTGCTGAACAGGAGAGATTTTGTGACAGGGTTCACTGCCCTCCACTGGCTGGCCAAGCATGGCTGCCATGAGGCCCTGATCGAGGTGATCACCTGTGCAGAGAAGAAGGGCTACCGTGCAGATGTCAACATCCCCACAGCCAGCGGTGGGCTGACACCCCTGCATCTGGCTGCCCTGCAGGGACACGAGATGGTCATCAAGGTGTTGGTGGGAGCCTACGGTGCCAACACAAGCCTGCGGGACCACAGCGGCCACAAAGCCTGGCAGTACCTGAGAACAGATGCCTCCAGGGAGATGAAGGAGCTGTCAGGGGCTTTAGAGGAAGAACTGGCCCAGCTTGGTGTGTGGAACACCAACAACAACTGCATGTCGTCCAGAGAGGCTGGTGGCTCTGGTGCTGAACGGAGGACCCAGGTGTTCACCAGACTGCCATCCTTCAGGAGCATGTTCAGACAGGCACTTTCATTCTTCCAAGACCTTTAATTGTCCTTTGTGGCTAAGAATCAGTTTGATGTTGCCTGTGAACTAGTTTTAAAGAACAGCTTGGCTGGGGCTGGGGAGCAGGGAAGGAGAGCAGGGGGCTGCAGTGGGGTGGCAAAGGGTTGGTACAGGAGACTTGATGAATCGGGACTAACCAATGGCAGCTGGTGCACTGAGATTACTCAAGAGCCATTGGCTAGGGCGTCTGCAAACCTGCACAGGCTTGGATCCTGCTCGTAGCTATTTGTGCACCATTCCCCTGGCAGGCCACTGTTTAGCAATTGTGCACACGTAGCTGGGGGCAGGATTTGCCCTGCAGTAACTATTCTGCTTGTCCAATAGAAGCCTCTTCCCGTAACATTTCTCCTGCTGCCGAACCTCTCCAGCATGAATGGAGACCCAGAAGTGCAGCTTGCCAATCCCAGCCCTCCCGCAAGTGCCCCGCACAGGCCCCTTTACTCAGGGTTTGCACAGTTGGCCAGGGCATGGTGCTATAAGCAGAGCAGCAGGATGTGCAGGTGCCACTGCTTTGTTTACATTGTTTCCCCGCCTGCTCCAGCGCAGTTCCTGAGAACAGCAGGATGGAAAGAGGTGCGGGTTTACCTTTAGTTCTTCTGCTGTTGCTGCTTACAGTGTCTCTCTGCCCAAAGGCACAGGTCATAGGATGGAGTGGCAGAGGAAGTGCAGTCTTGTGGTTAAAGCACAGGACTGAATGAAGAACTTGGCGTCTATTTCTGGCTATGCAAAAGGCTTTTCACGTGACTTTGGTCAGGGCACCACTCTGTGCCTCTGTTTCCTCTTTTCCAAATGAGGATAATGCCCTGTCCCTACTTCACAGTGAGGGTGTAAGATTAGCGTGATTGTTGTCTGCAGGGTGCTCGGAGGGCCTTGGACAGACAGCTAGCAGTGTGTGATTACACATTCCACGGTGACTCACTGAGATGTCACAGAGGATTTGGATTTCAGGTGGGGAATAAGCAGCCGCTGAAACTCCAAAAACAAAAATCGTCTTTTCATGACATGTCTCTGCTAAGGAAGAACATGGAGGAAAAATACAGAAAACAGGTAATGCCACTAAACTACTTGTGCCTTCAAAATGCCCTGAGAAGTATCATGCACATTTCTTTTCCTAGAAGCTATTTGCTGGGTCAAATCAAAGCTTAACTCCCCAATTTGACTCCGGTGGTGGAGCACAGAGAAAATGGTGGAGTGCGGAGGTACAGCTTAAGTAGCTGTGGCACTCCCAAAGGATGGACAGAACGTGGAGAAAGGACGGAAGCTAGAAACACTCTTCTCTACACCGGGGTTTGAAGATTTTAAACTAATAAACGGAGCTCTGGGTGGGAGGGAAAGGGGGCCAGATTAGGCGGAAGTTAGTGTAGGTGGGTTCCATGCAGAGGAAAGGAACTTAGATCAGATTCCTAAAGGAAGGAGGAGCGGGTGACACATTGTTCTGAGAAATGGAAAGAGTACATAGATAAGAACAACAAACAAACAAAGGTACAGAGGGCACAAGGTGAAGTGACACTCCAGAGAGACAAAGAAGGGTGCGGTTCCTAATCCCCCTTTCTAATGTATCACTGCTCAGATTTGTAAGTATTAAAAAGGTAAATCCTATTCTACTCACCTGTCTGAAGTGTATGTTATTCATCAGAAAAATGGAACTTTGCCCAACTTGTTTTAAGTTTTGGGGCTGCCTTAGAATGTCCTAAAACTAACAGCTGCCCCAGCCTCGGTTTCACACAGAATCAGATCTTTTTTTAACTGTACCATTTATTTATAGTGTGGTTCTGCTTTGAGAAGTGATTGTAAAATGGCCTCCTGGAGTTCCAAGCTCATCTTTTCTAGCCTCCATTTATAAGGGAGAACGATGTTTCCCTTCTAACTGCCAGCCCTAGAAATATAAGAGGGGATCTGAGACTCAAGCTAGTTTCTTTCCTTGCTGTGCATCATCACCAGTAATAAAGATCCTGCAGGCCAAATCAGGGCCTCAGTGACACCTGGGCAATTGTAGAGACTTCAGTGAGATTGCACCAATGTAACTGACCAGGACTATGTAAACAATGATGTGAGATAGAATCCAACTGACTCCTAGTTGTGTTGGGTCTGCAGGATTCATAGAAATAATGACTTATTTTATCATCAGCACCTTTGATTACTAAACCCAACTAGTCTAAGTTACTCTGCATTTCACTCGGCACACATAATGAGAACAGACTGGTCAGTTCCTACTCCACTTAGGCAAAGATTTCCAAAGTTGCCTAGGGGACTTGGACACCTGGTTTCCATTACAATTAGTGGGACTGGGGCATCCAAATTCCTTGAGCATCCTTGAAAACCTCAGCCCTGATTTCCTGGTTCTTGTGCATTAGCACATTTTTGCAAAGTCTGGGTTCCCAGGAGGCCGAGGAACATTTATTTAACTGAACAATAATGCAGAAGAACCTCAGTCCTGGACCAGAACCCCATTGCGTTAGGCTTGGTATAACCTGGCAGGCCCTGTCCCTAAGAGCTTTCAATCTAAGTGACAAGAGGAAAAAGCAAGCGGCCCTGAAATAATAATCATTTAAAATATGGAAATAGCCCTGTTGGCCAAGATTCTGTACAAGCTTGTTTTCACCAAACCCCAGTTTGGACCTAAATATGTCTGGACATTGTCCCTTTAAGGTAGGGTTTGAATCAAACGGAAGATTCAACAGGGAAATGTTTTAAAAACAATTATAAGGAGTTATTTTCCCAAGGAAAAGGCAGCTCCCTGCTGGAAGTTGCCACTGTCTGAATAAAATAGCACAATAACAGTAGTAGAATCATAGAACTGGAAGGGACCAGTCAGTCCAGTCCCCTGCACTGAGGGCAGGACTAAGTATTATCTAGACAATTATCTAATAATAGTTGTACAACAAAGAATCAGTTGAACCTATTGCCTGGACCAGCATTGCCACAAATACCTTCTGAAAGGATTGTCTAGTTCAGGGATCTCAAACTCAAATGACCACGAGGGCCACATGAGGACTAGTACATTGTCCCGAGGGCCGCATTTACTGACATCTCCCCCCCGCTGCCCTCGGCCCCGCCCCCACTCCACCCTTTCCATGAGGCCCAGCCCCTGCCCTGCCTCTTTCCACTCCTTCCCTGCCCCCATTCCAACCCCTTCCCTGAAATCCCCACCCCAACTCCGCCCCCTCCCTGCCCCCAGGGGGTGCAGGAGGGGTGTGGCGGGGGCTCAGGGCAGGGAGTTGGGGTGTGGGGTGCAGGAGGGGTGAGGGGTGCGGCATGGGGTCAGGGTGCAGGGTGTGGCAGGGGGCTCAGGGCAGGGGGTTGGGGTGCAGGAGGGGTGCAGCAGGGGGCTCAGGGCAGGGGGTCAGGGTGCGGCAGGGGCTCAGGGCAGGGGGTTGGGGTGCAGGAGGAGTGCAGGGTGCAGCACGGGGTTGGGGTGCAGGAGGGGTGCAGGGTGCGGCAGGGGGTTCAGCTGCAGGAGCGGTTTGGGGGATGGACTTTGGCTCAACACGCACTGGGGGCAGGGTGGGCTCCCTGCCTGCCCTGCCCCCACGCTGCTCCGGGAAGCTGACGGAACCTGCGGAAGGAGAGGCGCAGGGGTGTGTGTGGCTGTTGCTTCAGACACCGCCCCCAGCAGCTCCCATTGGCTGCGATTCCTCATTCGTGGCCAATGGGAGCTGCTGGGGGCGGCGTCTGAAGCAACAGCCACACACACCCCTGCGCCCCC
>NC_048306.1:13153496-13179709 GCF_013100865.1 Trachemys scripta elegans
GGGGGCGCAGGGGTGTGTGTGGCTGTTGCTTCAGACGCCGCCCCCAGCAGCTCCCATTGGCCACGAATGAGGAATCGCAGCCAATGGGAGCTGCTGGGGGCGGTGTCTGAAGCAACAGCCACACACACCCCTGCGCCCCCTCCTTCCCCAGGTTCCATCGGCTTCCGGGAGCAGCGTGGGGCAGGGCAGGCAGGCAGGCAGGGAGCCTTCCCTGCCCCCAGTGCGCGTCGGGTCGGAGCCACTCTAGGTAAACACTGGGGGAGGGCGGGGGGGAGGGCGCGAGGAGCTTGTGGGCCGCATGTGGCCCCCGGGCCGCGTGTTTGAGACCCCTGGTCTAGTTCTACTCTCAGGATTGTAAAGTGACTGGTTTCATCCCAGCCCTGACTCTCATGATGGGGAGAAACTTTGTCAGCAGCCTATCCTGGTAGGTATAATTGCTTTGATCACTCCTGCCCAGGTTAAGGAAAGGAAGCAAACAAGAAAGGAGAGGGGTGGGATTGATGGATCTAACAGGGTTGGTTTTCAGCCTTCCCCAATGCTGTATCTTCTAAACGCCTGCAGCCTCAAACAACAGGTCTCTTCCTCAGTGGTTGTACTTGTGAAGAGAGAAGAAATTCAAGATTCACAAAAACTTTTGGATTAAAAAAACAAAACAAAACAAAAAACCCACGAGGAAAACTTATGAGAAAGCTCCTTTTAAAAAAATTGGAGTGAGACTACTTGCAGCACGCGGTCTCGTTAGATTTGAAGCATTTGAATCATTTTTATTAATGCTTCGTGCTCATCTTCTGTTGCAGACTTATCCTCCCCTCAATGATGCAGAAATTAGACTATCACACATCCCCAGGAAGGGCAGCTGGAAGATCAGATATGATGTGTCCTAAGCCTGTTACAGAACACTAGCCCAACGGGTGTCACTAGACATTTTTTGGTGGCCTCAGAGTGCAGCCACCAACTCTTGCTGGTGGCCACCCTGACAATTTTTTGTAAAATACTTAATTAACTTTAGAAAAAACAAATAAATATGCACATAGACATGTCCAAATGATTGTAATTTTTTATGTAGGCATTTATTGCACTCAATAAAAATAATGTACAGTTTTGTCTTTATTCATTACTAGGCCTAAACAGAATAGAAACAAAATAATGCTCTTTGCATGTTCTTGTCTTTTTTGTTGTTTCTTTTGCTTTTAAAAAAATTTTTATTACAGATTTGCTAGCTAGTATATCTGTTTCTGTGAAAAGCGATATTTGTTAACACTGCTTTGCCCCCCACAGTCACTGCGGCCACACAAAAAGCCCCAGCTCACTGCATGCAACTGTGGTAGCCACAATTGATCAGAGAATATCAGGGTTGGAAGGGACCTTAGGAGGTCATCTAATCCAACCCCCTGCTCAAAGCAGGACCAATCCCCCGACAGATTTTTGGCCCAGATTCCTAAATGGCCTACTGCAGGATTGAACTCACAACCCTGGGTTTAGCAGGCCAATGCTCAGACCACTGAGCTATCCCTCCCCTGGTTAATGCTACACTAGCCTCACTTGCCTTTGGTAACTAGGATTTCCAAAATGCCTTTGGAGAGGTAGTTAGTTGTGTAAGGCCCAACGAGCTGCCGTAAGCAAGTATGTGACCTAGCTCAGCACATGCTGCACCTTCACTGCCTGACTATGAACGCCAGTAAAAAGATCAGCTCCACCCTCTTTATCTTCTTAAAAATTGACAGCATCTCTGCTGGCCCCACAGGCATGGTGATAAAGGCTTAAAGCTTCCCCAGGATGTGGTGTGCTGCCACCAGGGAACTGAGTTTCAACTAAACTCCCTTAGAAGGGAGAGCAATTGCAGCTCACTCCTCTGCTCCATTCAGCACCAAGCTCGCTTGGTCTCAGCCGCACCAGCGCACAGAAGTAAAACCACAGCTATTTCCAGGTACCAAGAATGTATATACCAGACCCCACATGGCGGAGAGCAGGGGATCAAGACAGGGCTCAGTTCCTACTGACAGTGGTACTCAGTGTGGATCTTGAGCAAATCATCTTGCTGTGTTCCAGTTCCCCCACTAGAAAGATCTTTGTAGAACTTCCCTCTTTGCATGCAAGGTGCCATGTAATTGCAACATCATCTAGTTAAGGGTCATTACTGCACAGTGCAGGTATTACTGATGACTCAACCAATTATATTCCCAACTGCTATTCCTCCCCACCTCCACAGAGAAACCTCCTCCACCCTTCTTAAACTATCAGTTTTTTTTATTATGTTGCAACTAGAAGCATTAATCATTCAGTTGTGCTGATAACTGATCAGAAGTAGGAAGAGCAGATAGTCTTCAGTGTTTAAATGTCACTTATAACCCTAACTGGAAAGATTTTCACCTCCAGTCATCCCCAACATCTCACTGTTGACTTTTTATACCCCTTCAAAATCTCGTGTGGATTAAAGTGACTATCCAAATGCAAATTTCCAAAATTCAATCTGGCTATTTGAGAATAAAAAATTGACTGGGCAAGGTTTTCGTAATGCATCACTTTTGGATCTGCAACATAAAAACAATTTGTGCACCACCAGCTGAATATGAAGAAGTGGCCAATGCATGTGGATCGCTCCATGCTTCATTTTCGCAATATACACTGCTTGCGATTTTGGAGAATATACAACATCCCAGTCACTGCAAAAAGACTTGGGGCCAGATTTTTAAAGATACTTAGGAATCTGAAGATGCAGATAGGTGCTTAAATACCTTTGAAAAAATCTGGCTCTTGGTGTACAAAAGGGTTGTATCAGAATAAAGCAAACCGATTAGGCAGACTGTTAAATATTAGCAAGATGGCATAGATAAGATGAATACAGCTATTTATAAGCACCAAGACAATACAGGATGGAACCTCCTGGGAACTAGGGATTTTCCAGTTTGCTTTAGAAGGGTTTGATTATTTTACTTATTCATGTAGAGTCCTTTGCACATTCTACATGAGTGTGATCCTGACTAGTTCAGCCACCTCTCTTTCTCGATAGAGACTGAGATTTTCTTTTAAGTAAAGGCAAGTTCATATTTCTAAATTGGATCCCAAGTTTGGTTGTTAATGTATAATTATGTCAAAAGGGTACAAAAGGGAGATACTAGTTTTGTCTGCTCGTTTCAAATAGTACAGATAAGAGATTGGGATGGCAGGATCTTTTATCACACACTGATAAATGCACACATTAATTTCAGTCTTTATTGTCCAGATTATCCACCCATCTCAAGCAATGCATGTAATAAATTCAGCCAGAATCATTTATTCAAAGGATCAATAATGCTCATATTTATTAACAAACCTGTAAACTGGCAATACAAATTAAGTCAATATATTTGAGCACAGAAATAAAGAACGCTAATTGAACAGAGTCTTCATTTTTCAGTTATAATATTCCAAAGAGTCTATTAAAGTCATCTTTCAAGACTGCAGTTTGGTTTGGTTTTTGGGTGTGTGGGGGGAGAGAGGGGAGAACAACAAGATTCAACGCTTCAAAATGGGTCTGTGGTGGTTTTTGTAGCAATGCATATTTCAGGTCTTGGCGCAGGAGAGACACATGTCATTAGAGTTCCCATCAGAGCAGCTCTTTACAAGCCCAGCTTGGTCCTTCTCCAATGTCTCCTTTTGGAGTTGTACCTAAAACAAAAGCAGCACACTTAATAAGCAAGGCACACTTGACAGTCTGTAACGCAGACCACAATCACATTCAGAATTAACCCACTAGTAAGGAGCTGGAATCTCTTGTAAAGGTTTAGTTGGGAAATTGTCAATTAATTATGTTAATAGCAAATTACTTCATATTCATTTTTTAAACTATTTTCCATATATACTTGCTTTCCTTTTTCACTAGGTCTATGAACCCATATTGGTGTAATAATATCAGCAGCTTTAAAAAAAGGTGAAAGTTCCCAGAAGCAAACTTACCTAGAAGACAGCAGCACTGGGCATGGACATACACTGTGCCACTTTTAGAAGACAAGACAGTCCCAGATAGCCTAGAATTCATGAGTTCAATGCTGGCAGTAAAGAACTGGCTAGCTCTTAAAACATCACCACTAGTACCATTTTTACCAAAACAAAACAGAAGTGGAATCCGAGAACACAAGAGCAGTCCATTGCACCATGGAGAAAGCACTTTTCCAGGGAAATCCACTAAAGCACTCATTCAAAACCTGCATAACCGAAGACTGTAAATGTCATACTTGTACATGTTAATGATCAGCGGTTTCACCAATGCAGAGGTGAAATCAAAGGCAATATTAACAGAATTACTCTCAGCAGGAAAATGGCAGTACTCCCACAGAATGAAGCACTGTAATTGCAGCCTGCTTTATCAAATACTTTGGGCAGAAAACTGATGCTTTTGGTGCATTAAGTGTTAGAAGACAAAAATAATTAAAATTATGCATTTTAGTAACCCTAATGCTCAACATGCCGAGAACACAGCTAGGTAGGTACTATGCCCCTTTTACAAATGGGTAAACTGAGGCACAGGGCAAAGCGACTTTCCCAAGAACAGAGAGCAACTTAGCTGTAGTGACAGCACTAGAACCTAGCAATCCTGACTCCCAGACTCCTGCTTTAACCACTAGCTACACTCACTCAGAGAAACAAGGGGAACCAGCAGCAGAAAAAATAAAAGTAAAATATAGAAATATACACATACAGTGGAACTGAAGGAGTTTTTCCTGCAAAGAGCTCTGTACTTCACCTGCAGCAGTTGAGGATATGAATAAACCTAAGGCACTTTAAGTGTTGAAGACCGCATAGAAGAGAAATACACTGTATCATAGAATCATAGAATATCAGGGTTGGAAGGGACCTCAGGAGGTCATCTAGTCCAACCCCCTGCTCAAAGCAGGACCAATCCCCAGACAGATTTTTGCCCCAGATCCCTACATGGAGCCCTCAAGGATTGAACACACAACCCTGAGTTTAGCAGGCCAATGCTCAGACTGTTTTGTTTGAAGTGTTGTTGTAGATTACGTTTTATTTACAATTAAGGTTTAGATTTTGTCATGGTTATTTTTAGTAAAAGTCAGGAAGAGGTCATGGGCAATGAATAGGGCCCTACCAAATTCACTGACATGAAAAACGTGCCACGGACCGTGAAATCTGTATAGTGTAGGGTAAAAGCACACAAAAGACCAGATTTCATGGGGGAGACCGGCGTTTCTCAAACTGGAGGGAGGGAAGGGGCCTGACCCAAAAGGGAGTTGCAGGGGGAGTAGCAAGGTTATATTAGGGGGTGCCGCCCTTAATTCTGCTCTGTCTTCAGAGCTGGGTGGCCAGAGAGTGGCGGCTGGTGACCAGGCGCCCAGGCCTGAAGGCAGCACCCCGCCAGCAGCAGCGCAGAAGTAAGGGTGGCAATACCATGCCATGCCGCCCTTCTGCATTTCTGCCTTCAGAGATGGGCAGCCAGAGAGTGGCAGCTGCTGATTGATGGCCCAGCTCTGCAAGCAGCAGCGCAGAAGTAAGGATGGCAATATCATACTATGCCAACCTTACTTCTGCGCTGCTTTGCCTTCAGCCGCTGCCCTCCAGCTCTGAAGGCAGTGCCGTTACCAGCAACAGTGCAGAAGTAAGGGTAGCAGTACCGCAACGCCCCCCCCTTACAATAACCTTGCCACCCTCCCTCCCCCATAACTCCTTTTTTGGATCAGGACCTCTACAATTACAACACCGTGAAATTTCAGATTTAAATAGCTGAAATCATGAAATTTATGATTTTTAAAATCCTGTGACCGTGAAATTGACCAAAATGGACTGTGAATTTGAACAAAAATTCACAGGAGCCCATGACCTGTGACGTTACTTAAAAAAAAAAAAAAAAAAAAAAAAAGTAGGGGGGGGGCTCAAACCCGGCTCCAGGGGGGGGGGGGACGGGGGGGGGGGGGGGGGGGGGGGGACACAGCCCCAGCCAAAGCCACGGGGTGGGCGAGCGCACACACGTTTGCACAGTCCTGGCTCCAGCTGAAGAAAGTCACGGAATCTGTGACTGCCGTGACCTCCCTGTCTAAAATGTATACTTATTTTTAAAGTAGCACAAGCAAGTACCAACATGCAATATATCTGTGAACAACGGTGGACAAAAGCAAGTACAGTATTTCAGTCTACATATGCATTCTGGTAATGATTTGTGGTTACAAATTGTCCAAACTTTATGTATTAGCCCATCACCATCCACAGACCTTCAACGAAATTCTTTCGTAGCAAGGTTCCCCAGACACTGTATTTCAGGAACAGGGGATGGATGCCCTCAGGGTAATCACAGATGGGTTTTCCTCACAACACATCCATGAGTACAAGACTCTTCGATCCACCTGCCACTATTCATAACGTAGATGGAGCTAGTATAACTAGGGGCTTTGGTCAGTACAGCTGTGTCAGACATGGACCTTCACAATCCCAACCAACAGAAGTGTGTATATTTTTTGATCGGGTATGGCAGCAAGCTGTGAATTCTCAGAAAGCAATTGCTGTTTTTACCTGATCTTATTGCCAGTTTTCATGCGAATCCACTGTGGGATGGGCCGGTTCTGTTTTTGCTTCTTGGCAAGGAATCGCTTGATCTTGAATGTCTTGTGGGACGACTGAGGACAAAAAGATAAAGGGAAGACATTGGAGACACTCTCTCCTATAACAAGTTGCATTCAGAGACCTCCCTACAGATGCAGCCTGAGCCTGTAAGAACTTGCCCACACACAGAAATATCAGTGGTAACTAAAGGGACATGGGTAAACCCATTGAGGTCAACTGGTGCAATGGTGCGAGTGGACACTCTGCATCAGTTTCAACCTATTCAAAGCTGCATCGGCTCAGTTAAATAGATTTAGTCTCACACTTAAACTAATGCAACCAGGTGTGCCAAACATGGAGCTGACGGGTGACTCAGAGGGAGCAGGGCTAAGTGGGACTCAGTAACCTGAATCCATTCCACAGAGCTCAGTGGCCATCACAAACAGTAAAGACCACAAATCCTGGCTCCAAAGCCAACGCTACCACAAACTTCCCGGGAGCGGGGCGCTATGTACTGGACAGGGAGCGCTCAACTTCCCCCCCCCCAGCCATCAAGGCCACGTGTATTAGCCTAGTGCCCCCCCACCAGCCATCAAGGCCACGTGTATTAGCCTAGTGCCCCCCACCAGCCAGCCTGCTTCCCCTACTGAGCTGGGGGGGGGGCTCCGCATCGCCCAGCCATGGGCCCCAATCCCCTGGCCCTATCCCCGCAGCAGCGGGGTGCAGGAGGGCACCGAGGGACAGGAGAGCGCCCAGGACATGGGCTGGCAGCACCGGCCCCAGGACGCTGCGGGTGACTCCTGCACAGGAGGGACAGTTCCCCCCCTACCCCCACCGGGGGCCTCGCTCGCCGGCCTGAGCCTCCCGCCAGGAACCCGCTCGGGCGGTTCGTGGCTGCCCCGGCTAGGAGCGGAGCCGGGAAGGGGGCGGCCCCTGGCCCAGACACCCCCCGCCCTCCAAGCCTGTCCCACCCCCCGATTCCACGCGGGGAGAGCCGGGGGGGGGCCCCCCGCAGGCCCTGGCCCCGGTGCCGGGCGCGGATCGGCCCGCGCGGCAGCGGATGGGGCTGGATTGTCTCACCATGGTGCGGAGCGACCGGCCGGTCACTACAATGGCGGCGCAGGAAAGGAGGGGGTGGGGCTAGGGAGCAAGGGGTGATGGGGAGGCGGCCTCGGGAACAGCGACACCCAGCGCTTCCCCGGGACTACTGCAGCCTCGTCTCTCGCTCGCTCACGCCCCGCGCCTGCTCCGTGTTAAAGAGAAGCGTCTAAGGTGCCGGCTCCCCCGCTCTCTGAGCAGCCAAAGCCGCTGACACAGCCGCTGTAACCCGCTCCACAGACCGAGCCCATCTGGCTCGTTCAAACCACCCCAAGCTGATTACTCCCCATGTTGTTTTGAGGGGACAAGGCCTGAATGCTCTCTTGTTTCTTGAGTAAATCTTTGGTTTTCTTAAAATATAACAGAAGTCACCCTCAAAAAACTGCTTTTTTGGTGGAAATTAATAAAAGGGATACATTAGCAGTTGTTAGCAAGTTTGCCTTACACAGTTGTCATTTAATTGTGAACTTCTCAGGGCAGGGGCTGCGTCTGCTGCTGGCACAGGACGTGTGTGGAATCAGCTGTTCCCAACTCAGCAAGGTCACACCATTATTTGGATGGGTAAACTTAGGCCTTGTCTACACTAGCAAGTTTCTATGCAGGAAAGCAGCTTTCTGCGGTGTAACTCCTTAGGTGTACACACAGCCAAGCCACTTAGTGTGCAGAAACTGCAGTTGCAGCACTGTAAAAAACCCCACCCCAACAAGAAGCGTACAGCTTTCTGCGCCAGGGCTATAGTGTAGACACCCTGGTCGATTACAGCACTGCGATTGGCTTCCGGGAGGTGTCCCACAATGCCTGTCCTCGCCTTTCTGGTCATCAGTTTGAACTCGACTGCCCTGCCCTCAGGTGACCAACCGTGAGCCCCATCCATTAACTTCCTTGGGAATTTTGAAAGTCCCCTTCCTGTTTGCTCAGTGAGCAGTGGTCTCAGTGCATCTTTCCAGGTGACCATGCCTGCTCCACACACCAGGCAATCCTCCGCTTGGAGCAATGCTGAGCTGCTGGACCTCATCAGCATTTAGGGAGAGGAGGCTGTCCAGTCCCAGCTGCACTGCAGCCATAGAAATTATGATACCTACAAACAGATTTCATGATGCATGTCAGAAAGGGGCCATGATCGGGTTACAGTACACGGCAGGGTTAAAGTGAAGGAGTTGCGGAACGCCTACCACAAGGCATGGGAGGCAAACCGCCGCTCCAGGGCTGTGCCCATGAGCTCCTGGTTCTACAAAGAGCTGGATGGGATACTCAGTGGCAACCCCACCTCCACTCTGATACTCAGTGGCTTGCGTGCCAGTCAAGACTGGACTGAGCCAAGAGGAGGAAACCTTGGACAAGGATGTGGAGAGGGAGCGGGAGCCAGAGGCAGAGGATGACTAGGAGGTCAGAGATGCATGCAGCCCGGAGCTTGTCTCTACCCTGGAGAAGGCTAGCCAGTCAGAGCTGCTGTAGCTTAGTAAAGTGCAAACAGGAGGGGAGGTCCCGGGGAAGTGGCTTTGATTTTGGGAATTGCTGAAGTGCGTGGATGGGGGCAGGAGGGTTGCAAAAAGCAGGCTTGTGTCTGTATGATGCGCGTACCACCACATGCCTTGTGTGAGCGGCGGAACAGGGTGTTGATTGACTCCCTCACTTCACGGAAATCCGACTCTGAGATCTCCACAAAACTCTCATGGAGCTACTGGGTAATCCACTGCCACAGGTTCTTTGGCAGAGCTGCTTTGTTTCTTGCCCCCTTAAGGGTAACTTTCCTGCACCACTCTGCTGTCACTGGGGGCGGGGGAGGGGCATTGCTGCATACAGGTGAGCCGCATAAGGGCCAAGGCAGAAGCCCTTGGAGAAGACCCTCCCTTGATTTCTTGCTCATCCTCAGCAGCGAGATATCTTCCATAATAAACACAGCCAGTGGAAAACATGGGGACAGTAATGATTATAAGACTGAATTCCCCCCCCCCCCTCCTCACAAGCCACATGCCCAGTGTACAGTATGGTCCTGGAACACTGATTTCCCCTCTGTAGGAGCTGGATTTTATAATGTACTATGAGAATTAATGTATGATTTGATTTCATCCTGTCAGCCAAGTCGCATTTTTCAGGAACATAACTACAATGGTAAGTGAGGAGTTACTGTAACATTATGCTCTGTAATTTAGCTACAGTGATGTATTAGTTTAGTATTTTCTGCTGTTCTCAGCAGAGTACAGGGATTTTTTGTTATTGAGTTAGAGGCCATTTGACAATCTTAACTCATGTACAATATTAATATGAAAAGCTTTGATAAAGGATAAATACAGTTCATGAGATAAGGCTAGCTCTGTCATGCCCCCAAATAGAAAAGTTTCACTGAAGACAGATAAGTTAAAGTATCTTTAATATTTTGAGATATTTTATTGGTTTTAGTACAAAACAGCTAAGGCTAAAACTTGCTCGCTTAAAGAGGATCATTATTGGTGAAGTTTCTTCTGGGCTGTGAAATAACACTCCAATGGATTAGGAAAGATGAAGCAGAGATTGAAATGGCAAGTTTCCTACTTTTAAGACACTGAAAAAAAAGGGAATGCTTGAAAAGAATCAGACACTCTACACAGCTATACTAAAATTAAAAAAAAAAAATTGTTTCAGTGTAGGTAGGCAGACATTACATGACAAATTTATCAAAAAAGGAAATACCCAGTAATAACAAAATTATTCCTACACTGCAATCTTTTAGTTCAACTACTTCATTCAGTAATCCACTTCCTACATGGAAGATTCTTTATAAGGCCTCTCCCCACTTTCCAAACTTCCTACTGCTTCTATCTTGAAAAGGTTTGTTCTGCAGAAAACCAGGAAAAGGCTTCCCCAGACCACTGATGGCCCAGCTACCATAGTCCGAGAACTCTGTTTTAGTGCTAGGATTACACTGTTTACTTGTAACTATTGTAGTCTCAGACTCAAACACCACGCAGCATAGCAATATAGGATGTTAGCTTTTGAGCAAAACTGCAACTTTAACTTTGCTCCTCTTTTTAAGTGTATCAAACACTGGTTCAGGACTGCTTTACAAAAAAGCTCTGCTTTTAAATCCAGGTGCCATCCTCCTGACCACATGACTCGCATTTCTCATACGTAAGGCCACAAAAAGCTTTTCTACTTTGCAAACTGCAAACATTTTCTTCTCCATTGTAGTCTGATGCTATGAAAATAAATTCCAATAACAATGAGAACACATTTCAAATTCTGAGGTTCTTTAACCAGAAACATCCAACAGCACAATGTCCCCTCTTCTTCCTTTGTTCCTTCTCTTTGAAGGCACTTCTGGATTGCGTAGTACATGCTCTTTGGCTGCTTCGATAATCAGAACACATAAGGCCTGTGTGCTAATCACTCCTCTTCTTTTGTATTACTGGTCTCACTTTCCTGTTTATCTGCTCCTTGGTCCACAGACTTTGTAGCCATATCTTCATAAGGACACAGTCTACTTCGACTTCGAACTCCTGGCTGGTATAGCTGCATTGCTGGACGATCCTGAAATAAATCAGAAGGTATCAGACAGGATGATGCTTTGGCTATTAGACAAATTCCTATAATTTCTAAAGGGATGATACTAAAAAAGGCAAATAGAACACCACACAGACCACTTCAGACTTTCCCAAAATATTATTAATTAGTCAGTGACCCCCAACATTACAAGTTCAATGACAAAGAGTAACTGCTCAAATAGCACAGATGAGAATGCTGCTTTAGATTATGCACCCAAGTATTTTAAAGCATTCACAAGGATAATATTTTAAGGAACAATTCAGTTTGTCCTCTTCAAGCACATGAGCAAATTTCAAAGCTTCTCCCAAGGAACATTTTTTTAACTAAAAACCATGAAAAACACCCACCCACCCATAGATGCTGCAAATGCAGAATTAATGCACATCTAAACTGGATGTATTCCTATCAATGGAAGGAATACATATTTTGGGGGTATTTTGCATATAGAACGATAAGTACATTAACATGGGGTCTGTGCCATGACACTGCATAGCAGTGCCTTATACCTGATGCAGCAGCCTCAGGAGTGTTTGGAGAAGGTATAATAGGGGTGGCTGCTTGCTATATCATTTTCTCTCGCTTACAGAGATGTACTTTCTGGCACTAACCCACACGCAGCATCTGCAAGAATCTAGTCCTACCATATCAGTTCTCTGGTGACACAAAAGTTAAAAAAACAACAACATTTATCTGCTGGCAAAACCAGGACAGACATTTATTAACTTTTGTTCAGAACTTGCCAGTAACAGCTGGACTTGTACATAATTCCTACAAAGGCAACAAGAAATTTGCCAAGACTAAGTTCATCTTAGCAGCAGCAAAGCTTACAAGATCTGTCTATTTTTCCCCTCAGACACGATGGCAAAGTTTACAGTTGAATTATTATATGAAGGAGAAAAAATTTCAAAAAGGTAAGAAATAGCATGACCCTCCCCCTTAATTAACATTTACTATAAAACCACAAACATGACCTTATAGAATGGGTGTGAATTTAAAGAGCCAGCACCTTATTTCTGATGCGATCTCTCTTAGCTGCATCCTCTTTTTTGTCATCTTTGGTTATTTTCTCAGCTTTTTCTATGTTGCCTGTAAAGTCTGGAAGCTCACTTTTCCTTCCTTTCTCTCTGAATGAGTTTATCTCCTTTTTCACCTCTTCCTCTCTTTTTCTAAAAACTTTTTCTTTCTCAAAGCGTTCCTTCTGCCTACGACGCTCTTCATCTTGGCGTCTTTGTTTCTCCCGCTGCAGTCTCTCATATTCTCTCTCTCTTTCGAAGTCTCTCTCCCGCTCCCTGTAATCTTTTCCATATTCATCTTCAGGTCTGTATGAAAAACACAGCGAGAAATTAAGCTTAGAAGACTGGATAATCAAAATCACAGATCTGTGTAATCACTACTACAGCTCCAAATTTGCATCAGTGTTGTCAGACATGGATTTGTAGATTTTAGACAAGAGTTAAAATATCCTAGAAGCCTACAGTCATATTTTACTACAGATACAGAAATAACTGCAGTGAGGATGTAAACCTTGATAATGAGCGAGAACACTACAGATAGGAAGTCCCACAGTTCTAGTCACATAGCTGACTAACTCCCTCTGTGGCCTTGGAAATTACTTAAATCTCTGCCTCATTCCTCTGACACATGGGGGAAACCCACACCTGTATACATCACATGGATGTTGTGAGGATTAGTTATTGCAGTATATGGTTGTCATTCTGGGCTGCATTCTGGCATAAGAATGGCCATACTTTTCCTTCCTGCCAAGGCCTCTAAAGGGATATACATTATGAGTATTGTGGACTTAAAGTGACCCCTATGCTCTCAGAAGCTGCTATAAGTGCAGGCTATGGAGCTGTTCTCATTTATGTTAGAGACTGTGCAAGCCCAAAGCCAGCCCCAGAATTTGGAGGACACAGAGGTGGCTTAAAGCCATCTTTGCCCAACGGCTGTGTCTCCTGAATTGGGCTCCATTTGTAAATATCTTCAAATGAAAGCCCAAGTGTTTATGATAAAACACTAAAATTTGTCTATTAAACAAACAGCTATGAAATAGTTCAAGTCCAGATGAACCCACCCCACTCCCCGATCATGAGTACACTCTCCCAGACGATTCAGATCAGAGACATTTCTTCATTTGAATTCAAAAGCTGTTCCTGGACAGCGCAGCCTAAGTTTTAAATTACTAGTCTAGAAGGGCTGGGGTTTTTTTGGTAAGCCATATATATTAAGTACTGGAATACTAACTTTTTTGCCTTCTCCTCTTTATTCTCCCCATCGGATCGTTTGGCTGACACGCTGATTAGAGCACCAGCAGCCTTTTCTTCCCTCACGATTTCTTTTTCCAGTTTCTTGAACTTTTCCTTTTTCTCCAAGTCTCTTTCATCTTTCTCTGGTTTCTTAAGTAGCTGTGAAGAAAAAACACACATTCGATTTAATCAAAGGCTCATTCTTGCTCAGTATAATTTAGCTACTCAGTTGAAGTGACTTCTGCTTAACATGAGAAATATACATATATGTAACTAGTTATTTCCATACTCCCTATGCTCAGAGGTAGTAATGTCTACAACTAAAATAATGATCCCAATCCCAGAATAGGATTGATTTCCCTGTACAGTATGAGAACAAGATAAAATACTGAAGATGGTAATCAAATATAGCCAGTTACCCAGATTATATTAAATTCATATGTTCTGGGGAACGAAAGCATATACACAAGTATTCAAATGAAAATTGTTTATGAAAGATAAAACTAAAGCAACTAACAATCAACATACAAATCCTTACTGTACTTTAACAAAAACATGAACATTATGAAATAACTAGTCTACTCCTTCAAGATCATGAATTACTCTTGGATAAGTATTCAGTGAACACATTTTGTATGCAACTTTTACAGGGAAGGGAGAGGAAAACAGCCTATAACAATGATATGTTCTGTACCTTAATCTTTGGTTCGTCCTTTGATTTATCCCTTTCTTTTTCTGGGCATTTATCAACTTTCTTCAGTTTTTCTGCTTCTTTTCTCTTCCTTCTTTCTTCTTCTTTCCATTTCCTCCTTTCTTCTTCTCTTTGTCTTTTTCTTTCCAGTTCCCTTCTTCTCCTCTCCTCTCTTTTTTCTTCTCTCAGTCTCTGGAAAGGGGGGGGGGGGGGGAGAACAAAAAAAAAATATTTCCCACATTAGAAAAAAAGTTACTTTTAAAAGTTCCATAAGATACCATGTCCTAAAATGACACAAAATTCTCTAAAATATACAGCTTTATAAAACATTTGTGTCTCCCGTTGTATCCTACTTTTAAGCAACTTATTGAAAGCTTCAAAATTCACTGGAGCAGCATTATTATGCATATTTCAGATATCATTAACTCCATATTTTAATGGAAGTTAAAATGAAACACCCACACATCAGAACCCACCCTAAAAAGTTAATCACATCTGAAAGAAAAATAGGTTCATAGGAGAGAAAACACCAAGAGGGCATTAAATTAAATCCTGGTAGCTGCAAACAGTATGTTAAACCGAAGATGGCTTGCCAGTCACACAGCTGCAGCTCACATCGCTCAGTGTTCCACGGTGGCAAGGACTGTTATTAAACCACCATGTTAAGCAAAATATAGCTTGATATCAATACTCTGGAAGCCACTATCAATCCCTGCTAAAACACACAGTTTGTTAAGCATGAACCCAGGTTATACCAAGTATTTGGGATACAGAGTCCAAGAAAACCCCACCCCATTTTAAACATGATTATAATTATTAGACTAAGGCCTTGTACACACTATATTTTTCCTCTGCAAGCATGCACTAGATCTGCTCCACTACACTTACCATCTGCTGAGCAGCATGGATTCAGTTAGGCACCAGGATGCAGTCCCGTAGCAGAACAATCAGTTGTAGGACGTTTCCTCCCCCCCCCCCCCCCCCTTTTTTTTTTTTTTTTTTTTTTAAGTTTCACAACTTTCTTCTGAGGAGAGAAGGAAGCAGGAAGTGCTCCCACCTACCTGAACAATTCTTTAGCTCTGGGAGAATTATTTAAAACAAGGTCTTTAGATCCATTTACCACAAAAGAAAATCTCACTATACAGACATCACTGTACATACACAAGTTCTAAGAGCAAGTTATCAAAAACTGTAACCAAAAAGATTCTGCATAGATTATACAGAGAAATCATACCTGTTTGTTTTTCAAGAAGTTCAGAAGGGGAGTTGTCTTTTTAGCTAAATAAACATTAAGAACATAAATATTTTTGCCTTTACAAATATCAAGATATGTTTGCATAAGTTAGATGGGAAAGACTTATCTCAGTCTATATTAAGTTTTGCTCAGTTTCAGTCTTACTTGTACCACAACTTCTCTCTCTTCTTGAAATGTATACTCTTCATTTACTTATAAATGGCTATGTCTCCTCATTTAATGTTTTAGCTAAACTAAATGAGTCGTAACTTACATTTATATATCACTTCCCGTCCCACAGTACTAATATTAAAGGAGCCAATGCACCCATCACTGAAATTTAACAGCACATAACACAGGTGTTTAGTATAGGTAGCGGAGAAGATTACTATATGCAATTTAAACTAAGAAGAGGGACTGGAACAGGGATGAATAAAGTAGATCTTCACTAGTAGTATTACTCTAAGGACTTAATGATACTAAATAATCTAAAAAGGAATGTAGAGTCCCCAAAGTTCAAAAGTCACAAACCTACAAAATATTGTACTTCGTATGTCTTCCTATACTGTGAGAAGAGGTTCACGTACAAGATATCAGTTTTCATACCTATTAACTCTTTGTTTCTTGCCTCTATTTCCTCTAGTAGTGTTTCAGGAGTCGATGTTAACTTTTCATCATCTGCACTGTAACTTTCCAAAAACTTCTTATACTCTGGGTCTGGAGAGAAAGATTGGTTTGTGCTACAAAATACACATACTGAGCCCTCTTCTGGGAATTTCAATAGTCACTCTGCATTTTCAAACTTATGAACAAACAAGAATGGGTTATATAGTCTTATGAGCTACTGCCCAATGTTTATCTTTAGCCAAGTCAAATCTAACTCTGAGGCAGGAACCATGTCTGGTTATGTTTTGTAAAGTACACAATTAATAGTAATAATGCAAGATTTTAACTACTTTATTCCATAGTGTGCTTATTAAGATATTTTATTGGTTTTGCAATTGTCTGTTTTTCTTCTAGTGTACCAAGCCTACAAAAGCTAACTGGGACAAGGACCATCTTTTCATTACATGTGTGGGTGTTAGCTAGTACAACAGGACCCTATCTCTTGCTGGGGACCACTAGGTACTATCATAATATCAATAATACCTTAAGTACTTTTGTTATAGTAAAATAGACAAGTTATTTTGAAAAACAGAAATGTAATTGTTGCACGTTAAGTGTTTAGTATCAAACATATTGTTACACTAGGACACCACACAGTCAAAATAAATTCAAATTGCTGTTATTAGATACCATGCACCACATAAATCTCCAGTATGCATGCATACAAACAACCAACCCTAGTAGTTATACCATCATCAATAGTCCCAGTTTTGGCATCCTTTTTCTTATTCTTCTTTTTTGCAGATTTTTGGAAAGGTGCAAATTCTACTATGGCAGCATACTCCTGACCTGTTAAATGTAAAATGTTAAAACTGTTTAATCACCAAGGTAAAAAAAACAACACACTAAATTCCTGACAGTGTATTATATTGGGGGGGGGGGAGAGGGGCGACGACACTGGGCGTGTTTATAAGAAACAATACTAGAACAGATAAATAGATAGTAGCTATGAAATTTATGTTTATATATCTGACCACATGACAACATTATTTATAACCCTTTCATCGCAAGAGGATCTCAAAGCACTTTCCAGCCTATACACAAAATACATACAAAACTACATTAAAAGAAAGTTAAAGTTGCAAAATGTAATACTCAAAAGTTACGAAATGCCAGAGCTAAGGTTGCTCAGACAACCTTAATTCAGCATCCCGATAGTTAGGCATTATGATCACATGCTGTCCTCCCCACCCCCAATTCCTGCTTCATTCACCCGGGGGGGGGAAGAGCTGTGTGTGTTCAACTGGGAATATGGAGAAAGGGGAAATTGGAAAACCCAATATGATTGACAAAAAAAGTCCATGCAGAACAGAGAAGTAGTTTCAGAGAATCTAGGTAATTTAAATTGATGCTTGGAACATGAAGCTGGCCACTCAATGCCTTCTGAATAACTGAGATTTCAATTATCATAGCTCCATTTCACAAAAAGCAACTGGTTGGTGGAAGATGAAAAATAAAAAAAATTAAAAGTAAAATCTCTCTTAAAAAAAATAAAAATATATCTATAAAAATATCCAAATAAGACAAGAGTTTCAGGTGAAATTCTGGAAGTCAATTGGAAACAGTGCGCAAGACTCCCATGAAGCCAGAATCTCACCCAGAATGTGTGTGTTAGAGGATATCAGCCTTAGTATTATAAGGCTTTAGTATTAGGTGTTGAATGCTCCCAAAAAAACCACATAACATACTGAAATGAGTTAACTAAACTTAGATTATATACATGTAAATTACTAATGGGCTAGAATTCCTCTTAAGCAGTTTGTTTAGAAAACTTAGCACTAATACTGCTTTAAAAAGGGGATTTTATTGTTATTATTTTAAGCTGTATTTAAAATCTACTACAAAAAGTGTCATGAAGTTTATCGAAAAGACTACATGCAAGCACTGTGTATTTAATCTCAATACATGGTGCCCAAGTATAGTCATGGCACTAAAAGAAAGTGTACAAGAAGAAAAAAAATTGGGACTAAACTACCTGACAATCTCCTAAATCTCATTTAATATATCTGACATACAAACATTTTAGTATATAACCAAGTTTTATGTTTACTTGCCTTTGTGATCAACAAAAACATAACCATCAAAGCGATCCCTGAACAGTACTATGTCTTCTTGGTTTTTAAAGTTGATGTATGCTCTGGAAAACATGTGAGGATACAAACTGCAAACGGACAAAAAAAATAGCAACATGTAAGGAAATGAAGCTGGCTAGTTGCTGATGATTTTAACTATACACACTATAGACAAGTGTAAATTAATTGACATACTAGAGTTACATGAAAAAATTGAAACCTGAAGTGTTGTACCTGGAATCATTAGCAAAGAATTCAAAATAGTCATGTTCAGGCAAAGGCTGAAGATGTTCTTCAAGTTGTTCCTTAGTCAAGCTAGGAGGCAAGCGTCGAATTACCACCTTAAACACAAGAATTTTAAGAGCGTAAAATTATTGTCTGCCCCAACTTTATTTCAGAGGTTACTTGGAAGATGCCATAGGATAACAAAGCTAAGTCAACAACTGTGGCTCATGTCAAGAATGTGGAAATCTATTTCACCCAGCCTGGCTTCAATGCCATTTTTATATCTTAAGTACTGAGTGATCTAGAAACATCACAATTCTTCAAGAAAGCACAGAAAGACTGGGGGCCTGATCCAGCACCCACTTAAGTCAAAGAAAAGACTCCTCCTCACTTCCCAGGAGGAGCAGTCTCAGGCCCTAAGTGATGAGAGCAAGGAATTCAAAGGCAAGATTCCTGAGCTCCGTTCCCTAGCCTACCACTAACTGCTACTTTGGGCAAGTGACTTGGGCCAAACATTTCCCACGTGGCGGCCAGTGGGTCCGGATGCCACCCAGGCCTTGGTTCTGCAGAGTGCTGCCAACTCTCAAAGCGCCGCGCGAGCTCAGCACCTCCCTGAGCAAACCATCAGATCTGGGCACCGAAAAACGAGACACCGCCAGATACTCGCTCGGGCGCCCTGGGCCTGCCTGGCCCCATCCCCAGAACAGCGTCCACAGGCCCCGTCCGGGGGTTGAGGCGCTGGGCTCTACGGAGCAGCCCGGCAGGAGCGCAGGCCGGGGCACGGGAGAAGGGGAAGCGCCGCCAGCCCCAGCCCCGAGCTAGGGAGCCTCGGTCCCGAGGGCCCCGCCCCCAGCCTCACCTTGCTGAGCGTCTCCTTCTTGTCCTTCGGCCGCTCGAGCCGCTCGGGCTCCCCGCCCCCCCTGAGATCCAGGGGGCCCCCGGGCGCCCGCTTCTCTTTCGGCCTAGTGTTCTCCTTATCCTCCTTCATCCCGTTCTCCGGCCAGCGAGCCACGCCCCCTCTCGCCCATTGGCTGCTGCGCCTCTCGCGGGATCACAGCCTTAAAGGGCCACGAACCGCCGCCTGGCGCCGGCGGCGCCTCCTCAAGGATACAGCACGGTGGGGCTGGGCGTTCCCGGCATGCACTGGGGCTAACGGGGGCGGCCGCTCCCGGCATGCTCCCAGCAGGCAGGTCATCGGGGCCACGGGAAGTTCCCGGCAGCCGCGGCAGGCCTAGTGGGACGCCGAGCGCCGCCACCGCCACAGTCACGGGGGGGCCTAGCCCCGCCCTATCGCTGTTGCACTCGTGACCCTTCAGCGGCCTTTGCCTCGGCACAATGGCGGCGGCGCGCCGTCGTGATGCATGATGGGTAGGCGGTGCCCTGTGGGTAGTCCGGAGGCGGGGCTAATGCGCAGGCGACTTGGGGCTGCTTGCGCATGCGCACTCCTGGGGTCGGCTGTCTAGTGTAGCGGTCGGTAGCGGCTCGAGCGGGCGCCGGGATGTGGTACGAGATCCTGCCCAGCGCGGCCATTATGGGCCTGTGCCTGACCATCCCCGGCGTGTCCCTCATCCACATCCACAGATACCTCAACGGGGGCAAGGTCAGGGCCGGGCCGGCTCCGGACGGAAAGGGAGCGGGAGCGGGGGGGTGACACGGAGAGCGGGCGCGGGGGGGGGGGCAGCTGACGCGGAGGACGGACCCCTTGCCCGGTGCTTGTGCAGAGTGAGCCGCTGGAGTCCAGCAGAGAGCGCCGCTCCCCTTCCCCCACCCCGGGAACTACTTGGGGCCTTGTCCGAGCCCAAGCTCGCTGTCCAGGCCAGGCGGCACGATCCTGCTCCCCTCTCCTCGCCGTGTCCAAGCCCCGTTCTCCCAGTGCGGTGACACGTTGCTCTGTGTGTGCAGGAAAAGAGAATCGCTCGCCAACCCTACCAGTGGTACCTGATGGAAAGAGACAGGCGACTGTCGGGGGTTAATGAATACCATCAGTCCAAGGTAAATTCCTTCCAACCTAGGACGGAGCAGATCTATAAATACAAGGCAGCTGAACTCTGCAAAATCCAAACGCCTCAAAATTCAACTAACCAGGAGTTGAAAATGACAGTTGTAGGTCTCTGCATTGAGCACTAGCTATTGTTTGAGTTGAGTTAGACCCTTGGCTGGGTTCTGCTCTCTGTTACTTCAGTCTTGATGGTAACTGAGGGTAGAACTTAGCCTTCTAACTGGTGCAGACAACAAGTGCTTATTTTTAATGCATTGTCATACAGCTAATCAGTGGACTGGCTTGCTTTGATTGGTTCAAATCTGGATGCAATCTTCTGTGCACACCCCAAGCCTGACTCTTTTAGCATTAGTGTCTTTTCATTCTCACTTGATATCTTCAGTGAAGACTTGCTACTGCTAGTACTTAAAGGTGACATGCAAAGGGCTTTTTTGAGTGCCCGTATTTGTTGCTTTATAACATACAAAGAAAGCCTGTAATATTTTATTAGAAATGGCCTGGTCTGTTTTTTCTAGGGGTCTCTGGGATGTTTCTAAGCATGTGTATTATGAGCTGTCGCATTAGTAGAAGGGGTTGGAATGTTTAATTTGTTACATCCTTTCCCCAAGCCTTATTTAGTCATTAAAGTAAAATTAGGGGTTAACACAAATTTTAAACAGTGACAAAATTCCTTTCCCTCTGAATTGCTCAACTTTTCACTCTCCACTAAAATGATGTAATTTCACTGGTTCTGCAGTTAGCATAGAGTGTTCCTGAGCAGACAAGACCTAAATGTCTAATGTAAAGAACATTCCTTTGAAAAACCTTTTCAGATCACCTTCAGTCACGGTACGTAGGGATGGTATAATTTGCACAGGGTTGCCTTGATGAATTGGGTCTCTTCCCTTTGTAACTTCTGTGATGCTATCACTAGAGTTTGCTTAATTGTGCTTTTGTGATTCTTTCCCCCCATTTTTTAAAAAAATTGCATGTTTTTTGGACAATGCTAACTTCTTATTCCGCTGAGGAATTTATGGTTAGAAAAAGATGTGTACTTTCTGAGAAACGTAAACGGGGCGGTGAGATTGGTGTAAATTCTGTATGGATAGTTAAGAGTGTTTCACTTTTTATTTTTCAGGGATTGGAGAACATTGACTAAGAAGCAACTCATTGAGTGAAGAGTCCTAGTTCTTGTACGAAGCAGTTTAGCTCCAGTAAACATGCATGTATATTTGATGCAATGTGTTATATGTTGCACATAAACATGGAAAATGAAAGTGGGTTTCTGCACTTGTTTTATTGGTATAACTTTAAAAGGTGTATATTGAAAATAATACAGCCAACCATAAACATTCTGCAGTCAAACATACAAAAAGGAATACACAACAGAGGTAGGCAATTACCCTAAAGTTATAGATGTGCTTCCAGTTAAGAAACTTGCAACAAAAGTTAGTGGCGTGCCAGAGAGAGTTAAATCTATTTTATTTATATACCTGTTATTTTCAGTAACTTGTATAACTCTCTGCAGATACACTAATAGACTACTAAGCTGCTGAAAATAGCAAAAATAACCATTTATTGAGGTTGTGTCCCCCCTCACGAAATTGGCATGCAATGAGTAATGCTAAGCCTTAATTTCTTATTCATTATAAAGCTGTTAAAGCATCAACTTCTGCTGTCACATAATCAATTATAGGATACCCTTCCCAAAAAGGAGAGGTTGCAAGAATAGTAGCAATACAGTCATTACTTAAAGAAATGACCAGCCTTTTAAGAAATTACTTCTGGAGTGTACCACTACTATTAATGTACCATTAACGAATACAATGCCATTGTCTTAAATCTAAAAGATTTTTTGTACTATTGATGTATAATGAAAAGGTATACAGATATAGTAGTGATATCCTGATGTGTACCATTCCTTATACAAATCAAATGAGTTTGATCTTATATAGGTTCTAATTTAGAATGCAGTTAAAGTCATGGCGTTAATTTTGTTTTTCAGATCAGTTCTACCTGCTCTGAGATTTCACTATAGCTTTGTACTACTCAACTTTAACCTTAGTCCTAGTCTACATACAGATCATGTAATATTAAAACGGCATTGGTTAGGGTTGTGAGAGTAATACCCAGAGAGGGGACATTGTTATACTTATATAACGTGCCTGTAGGGAATAAGCTGTACCAGTATAACTGTGCACTAGAGGGTTGCATTACTTTAACTATATTGGTATAGTTTAAAAACAGTATAACGTGTTTAGACAAAGGCCTTAGGCTTCCAGAATCCACTTCATGGCAGAAGCAAATGCAGTGATTGTATACAGGGTCTGTATTTATTCCTTAGACGTTTAATAGATCCTCTGAAACGCCAACACTTAATATAAGTAGCCAGGTAAAAGCAGTAAGTGGAAAGACATCATTGTCACAATAATAACTGTCCATGTAAGCTTCTCAGCACCACACGTAGCTTTAGAATCTGTAGTTTGGAAAACAAAATAAATGTTGTCTTCAATTTAGAACCAGTTTTCATTACACAGGTGAGGCAACATTGATACTAGTGTGGTCCTCAGTTTTTCCCCCCTTTAACCCTGTTTTAACTATAGGGAAAAAGCAACGAGTAGTTGCCACTTGTTCACTTCCTATTCACAATCAGTGGCAGTACTTAGTAATCACTGTTGTTTTTCAGACAACCAACATCTATGGATTAACAAAGTCTAAGCACAGCTGATTGTGGAAGCAATGAACAGGGCATTAATTAACTTCTAAGAAACATTTCAAACTACTGTGTATTTACCGCATGTTTTATACAACGATTGAGATGTATGCATTGTACCTAGATTAGATGGAAAAACCAAAGCACAGAGAGGTTGTATGACGTGCCCCAGCTCCCACAGTAAGTCAGTTGCAAAATGGAGCACAGTGAGACAAGTGCCTAGTCTCCTGCTCTAGCCATTTTATACTACTACCCTGATTATTAATCTGACAGTCATATCAAATGACTTCCTCACTCCTTGTATGTTCTGTGTAGTTGCAGGTTTTCAAAGGGTGTACAGTTGCCTTGTGTGTCCTTACTGCTAACTTGAGACATTTTGTGTCTTGCTTTTGAATCCCTTTCTGACTGATAGGGCCAATCCTATCATTTATTATGTTGGTTTTAAAATATAATGCTCCTGTCTCAGGGAAGTCATTCCATGAGTCAGACTAGAACGGATTAACTACATTTCAAAAGTGTTCTTGCTGTTAAACCAAGCAGCTACAGAATAAATGAATACCAATAAAGAGAGCTGATTTTTGGATGAGACACACTTAATGTAAAATTTGGATACTACCTGTGCTGTTTGTGTCAAAGCACTTCAACTAGATAGTGCTTTTCTGGTGAATTACCTAGGCTTGATGCTTAGCTAACTCAGTGGGAATAGTTCCAAATCCCCTTCACTCTAGGCATTTGAATTAAGTATGATTTGTGGTTTCAGAGCTTGTCTTTTCCACTTAAAATGAGACCTCATACCATCCCTCAAACTCTTATACAATTCCCCTATACAGTCAGCGTTTAAGACCTGCAGGGACCATTAGATCATCTAGTCCAGGGGTAGGCAACCTATGGCACGCATGCCGAAGGCGGCACGCGAGCTGATTTTCAGTGGCACTCACACTGCCTGGGTCCTGGCGACCGGTCCGGGGGGGGCTCTGCATTTTAATTTAATTTTAAATGAAGCTTCTTAAACATTTTAAAAACCTTATTTACTTTACATACAACAATAGTTTAGTTATATATTATAGACTTATAGAAAGAGACCTTCTAAAAAGGTTAAAATGTATTACTGGCACGCGAAACCTTAAATTAGAGTGAATAAATTAAGACTCGGCACACCACTTCTGAAAGGTTGCTGACCCCTGATCTAGTCTGATCTCCTGTATATCACAGGCTACCACCATCACCCAAGCCACCTGCATGTAGGGGCAGATTATAAGTCATTAGTACGGTTTCTCTTATGTAAGACAAGAACAACACTTAACTGCACACTATAGCCCTGGATTAATGATCCCTAAGCAAGTTGCAGAGACAATCTCTAAAATAATGGCCTTTAAATTGTTCTTCCTAATGAGCAATCAGCTTGAAAATGAGCTTTTGTTTTTGTATTGAAGAGGAGGTGACAGTATCTTACTTCCTTTTATTTACTCAATAACTCCAAGCACATTACAAACATTAATTAATTAAGCCCCAGTATCTGTGTGAGGGGGGCATTGCCTATCCTTGTTTTACTGATGGTGAAACTGAGGCATGGTTTACATGAATTATCCATGAACACATGTTGAGTCAACAACAGAATTTAGGAGGCCTGATTCCCACTCCCTGCCTCAAATGTGTCATAAGTAGCCACCTAATTAACAATGTTGGAGCTACCTAATAACTATGTTGGAGTCACTTTAGAAGACGTCTGTTCCTGCGTAGTTTGGATCACTACTGCTAGGCTGTGTTACTGAACAGGCTTTGAGACTAGCATGCTATATGCCGGGGTGGCCAAATTTACTGAGCCTCTGAGCCACATACAACAATCTTCAGAAGTTCAAGAGCCAAGGCATACCTGCCAGGGTTTGGGGCCTCAGCCCCATGGGAGGTGCCTCTCGGGACTTCAGCCCCACTGGCTGAACCCTGAGCTCCCACAAGTGCGCCCCGAGACCCAGATTTGAGCAACTGCAGATATTAAGTCTTCATATAGTTAACACTGAAAGAGATAGTGGCTCATTTTTTGTCATAGGCTGTGCAACAGCATACATGACAACCTTTACAGTAGGGTTACATTAGTATGCATCATTTGGCCCTCAACGCAGTTAAAGTTTTCTGATTAGGTGAGTTGAGATGAAGATACTCATTCCCTAGAAGAACCAGAAACAAAACCAGCTCTCTACCCTTCTCATGACTTCGATATTTGCATACACAAATTCCTAGTGGTGCAAGTTACTCTTTTACCCCTTTCCAGATGGAGGAGAGAGTCAGCTCTTAGAGTAACTAGTCTATTTTTTCTTCTCTGTGCAAGACTCCCATTAGCTAGTAGCAGTGGCTGACATTTTACTCCATAATACGAGTCATATCTTCATGGGAGACCTGGGATATTTCATTTAGTTCTGTGCACCGTTAGCAGAAATATATTCTCAGACTGGAAGGAGTTCAGAGAAGAGCAACAAAGTTTAGGGGGCTGGAGTGAAAGATTTAGGAGGAGAGACAAAGAGCTACATATGTAAATTCCAGCTTAGTGAACTGAACTGATCCCTTGTATGGTGAAGAAAAATAATTTCAGAGCAAACTGCACGCAGACTAGCACTCTCTGCATTTCTGATACATCAGTGGCTTTTCTCTTGATGCATCTTTAACTCCTATTTGCATTAATGGCAGTTAGCTACACAATCCGCTGCCTTAAATTGGAATGATACATTCACTAATTACTCACCTCTCCAGATCACTTTGGATTTGATACCGAGCCAATAAACTTCACGAGACTGTGCTACAGTTGCCCTGTTCAAAAGAAAAAAGAAAAGTGGAACATGGTTATAAAATGGGAAGAATTCCCTCTCCCACCCTACAAAGATATTCCCAAAAAAAAAGAAGAACAGGAGTACTTGTGGCACCTTAGAGACTAACAAATTTATTAGAGCATAAGCTTTCGTGGACTACAGCCCACTTCTTCGGATGCATATAGAATGGAACATATAATGAGGAGATATATATACACACATACAGAGAGCATAAACAGGTGGGAGTTGTCTTACCAACTCTGAGAGGCCAATTAATTAATTGGCCTCTCAGAGTTGGTAAGACAACTCCCACCTGTTTATGCTCTCTGTATGTGTGTATATATATCTCCTCATTATATGTTCCATTCTATATGCATCCGAAGAAGTGGGCTGTAGTCCACGAAAGCTTATGCTCTAATAAATTTGTTAGTCTCTA